>NC_056745.1:1277692365-1277750038 GCF_019279795.1 Protopterus annectens
TCATCTAAAATAATTTTTTAAACATTTTGTGGATGATATTTTTCTCACTTGAGAGGGTGAGCATAATGAACTGACTGAGTTTGTTGAGTTTTTAAACAATAGCACTGACTTTTTACAATTTTCTCTGACCACTTCTCTGAATAGTATTGAATTTTTGGATGTTGGTTTAAGTTATGATGGAAATGAAATGCATATATCCATTTATAGAAAAGAAGTCCATAGAAATAATAGTTTACACAAAGAAAGCATGCATGTACCCCATGTTTTTAGAGGGATTGTCAAAGGACAATTGATTTGTACCAGTAGATGGAATACTGATTTGGATAAATGCATACAACAAATGGGTGTGATGGTAGACAAATGCAAAGACAGGGGTTATGATACTGATTTATTGGTCAGTACTAGTAGGGATGTTATGGCACTGACACATACTAGTGCTAGACCATTTTTAGTAATGAGTCAGTGAGGAATGACCCTTTAATTGTGTCTCATGACAGTGAGGTTTTATAGTATGTAACTACTTACAACAGATGTAGTGATTGTGTGAGGAAAATTATAACTGACAATTGGGGCATTTTAAAAACTATGCCCAAATTACAGAATATAGTAAGCATTAAGCCCAAGTCTACATTTTGCAATTATTCTAGTCTGAAACAAAAGATAAGACGTTTGCTTCAACAACCAGACAGTTTGGTGAAATTGGTACCTTTCTGTGCCACAACTGCTGTTGCTGCAATTCAATAAATAAAGACTGAAATTTTGTACATCCCTTAACTAATAAAATATACAATTTTAAATGTTCTGCCACCTGTAACTCCATTGATATCATATATCTTGCAACTTGCATGGTATGCTCAAGCTTGTATGTTGGAAAATACATGAGAAGGTTTAAAGACAGAATTACTAGAGCAGAAGTCAGAAATTAGAAGGAATATTTTAACTAATGTGCTGGCTAAGCACATTAGTGATATTGACCCGACACGTTTTACTTTTAGGATTATGGACATTTTTACCAAAAATATGAGAAGGGGGATCTGAACAATAAACTTGAGCTTAAAGAATATGAATGGATTCTTCAGCTGCAAGCTGATTACACCCCAGGCATTAACCAAACTGTTACATTGAAACCAGTACTTAAGTTCAGTCACACTTGAAAAAGTTTCTATTTTTCTTTCTATGTTTCTTTAAAAGTGTATGCTGTTTTAATAAATTTGTTGATAGTGAAATGTTATTGGCTTATATGTTGCTTCTAGATTAAAGATTTAAGGACACTATCACAGTTTTATTGTATCTAACACTGAGGAAAAGATTATTGTGAGCCTGAAAGCTTTGCTGTTTAAATATTAAAGTTTTTTTCGGTACATCGTAAAGTCCGTTTTTACTGTTGCTTTTGCTGTTTTAGATGAGCCTCTGCTTCACTGCGACTCTTAATTTTGCCTTGATGGAGTTTCTTATGGTTTAAGAAGATCAGATGTGCTGTTTTAGTTTTTTTATTTTAATTCATTGTGCCACACAGCCATTTACAATATAAGCCGCAAGTTTAATGATATGCTTGCTGTTCGTTCAAGTCCCCTATTACACTCAGTCAGCACTACTTCTTCTGTACAGGATAGGAATGTAATCCAAGCTGACGGTGACAACTTTTTAAACCTCTTAACAACTTTGTAATGGAAGGTTGACAAATTTAAGGTATTGCAATTGCAATGTTTCAGTTTCTCAGTGTATTTGGAATTAGGCATCATACAATGTGGTTTAAGGATTCTCTAGATGCCTTCTTTTGGGAATACTCATCCCATTTTATTGGTGAGGTGGCTGGGAATGAATTTAAAGATGGGTCTTGATTACATGTCTCTTATGAATGACTACTTGCAGAAAACTGCGACTGATCTCCAAGAAGAAATACGTAAGTTGGAGAATGATATTTCTGTTTTACGTGGTGACTCCGTTCATGTTTCTCACTATGATAAAATGTTTGACAGACTGCTTAAATATGGTAAGATGCTAGAGAATATTGAATGCTGGAAACTAAATAGAGATGTCAATGACTTTAGCAATGGCCACATTTTCTCTTGGCCAAAATAGAATGGTATCAATTGGAGTAATGACAAAAAATAATTTGAGCAGCAAACACCAATAGCAGAGGTTCGATGTATGCTCTGGATGATGTGAGTGTACCTTTGAATCAAACACAACCATCTTGTCCCCACATTAACAATGTTAACACTTTGACCAATGAGGCTTCTAGCCTGATGACCAATAATGAATCTAATACTTCGCATGCTGCTTCATCAGCTCAGTCATTGGCTATGTTTAACTCTGTTAGTAATGTGTCAGGTTTTCAACATGGCTCAAACATTTTTCCACTGAAACTAGCAGAGGAAATAATTACTAAGAAATGCAACCCATTGAGAGGACACTCACAACAAAGAAGAAGAAGAAGTCAACGCGGTTTATGTACATGGACAAATGCTCACAAGCAGGTATTATAAATAAAATCACTCTGTTATTAATTTAATGGACACAGTTTTAACATTGGCTGACTTGCCCTTATTAAACAAAGGTTTTAAGTTTGTTCCTGCTGCAAGTACTGACAGTTTAACTAATGCACTTACTATCATTTTTTTTTGCATGGAACTTGAATTTAAAATTAACTTTTAAGGAATCTGCGGTTTCACAAGACCATACCTATAAATGAGCAAGTATGTTCATACCGTTTAGCCACCCTGTTGTTAGTGTTGTTCATGATATTGGTGAATTACATTTATGCGCCTTCTGTGTGGAGTCTGCATGTCCTCCCCATGGTTGAGTGACCTTAAAGACATGCAGGTAGGTGCTTGCATGAATGAGCATGCCTTCTTTGAAGGTTGAGCGTCTAGGGTTACCACCTGTCCCACTTTACGAGGGACAGTCCCTCTTTGGGCAGTTGTGTTCTGACAAAAAAATTTTAAAAATGGCAAATGTCCTGAGATTGTAGGACATAATTATGTCCCATATTTTATGTAATAGTTGCATAAAATAGTTATTCTGTATTTAAAGTACCTAAATGTTACAAGAAACAGAATAAGCAACTAAAATGCTACAAGAATAATCTTTTATTTAGGCAAAAAAGTTAAGTTCTATCCTTTGTACTGACCGTGGGTATGTGTCGACCTGTAAAATCTGATGTGTGTCCCAAAAATGTCCCACTTTGGCCATTTAAAAAGGTGGCAACCCTATGAGCGTCAGGCTGGCAAGTTGGCACCGAAAAATCTACTGCAAATCATTAGCGGACGGGAGTTCCGCTGTGGTGACCCTAACCGGGAAAAGCTGAAAGACATTTACGTAGATATTATAATGAGAACACTTTTAAGAAGTTTTACAACATATTCCAAAATGAAAGCGAAGCACTTTTGAGACTGGAAAATAACGATATTGTGATTAAAGAAGCTAACAATTAACAGAAAGATTATTTAGAGTTGATGTATACGATTTTATGATAAACATGCTTTTAAATACATTTCTAATTCTGATTTAAACAAGTTTATAAGTGGCAGTAATATGCTGATCTTTGATTTGCAATGGATGAATGATATTAACATTGATATATATTTTTAATTTTTTTACTGTTCTCTGTCCATTGGTGCCCATATTATATGGACTACCGAAGGTTCATAAATCACTTAAACTCCCCTCACCCCCATGAGACCAATAATCTCTGGGAGGGGTTGGTCTACTGAACCTATATCTTTGTACCAACAGAATACATTAAGTCAATATCTTGTATATGTTATACAGTTCTATTAAAGACACTGGTGATTTTTTAAGGCAACTGAACAAATGGTTTGGAATAAAGAAAGGAATACATTTCCAAATGGTTGTCCTTGATATTAAATCCCTCTTTACAATTATTCCAAATAACTATGGCATGATGTCTGTTAGAGAATTGATATGCAAATCCGGTCAGCTTTCAAGCAGACAGGTTGAAACCCTTTGTAAACTACTTGAAATGGTCTTAGAAAATAGCATCTTTATTTTTTCAATAAGTTTTACCATCAAATTTTGGGTGTGGCAATGGAAACTCTGATCACCAACACCTATGCTAATTTGGTCCTTGACAAATGGGAAAATGAATTTATTTATAATTGTCTTAAATACTTTTCAACTAAAATCAGTTTTTAAACATTTTGAGGTACACAGACAGCATTTCCAGATGCAACTCACTGCATCATGTATAATTTCCTTTAAGAGCACACAGGACCACCGTCAGTCCAGGGCTGGGTTCTCCCTCTTTCTCCAGATCCCCAGTAAGTCTACCCACTGGCACAGCTCTAGGGTTGAGATCTCAGCTGAGTGACCAAGCCAAGACCTCCAATACTCTGTCTGTTCAGCCAGTGCTTTCTGTCTCTGCTTAAGTAGCTGACACACACACTCCTGGAGATTTGTTTTTAAACACGTACACACATGGGAAAGGCTGGCACAGGTTTACTAGTTATGCCCCCTTCTGCCAAGACTATCAGGTAGTTATTACTGCCACCAACCACCTCTTTATCAGGCTCTTTAAGGCCCCTAACAAAGGGTGTCCAATCTTACTGTGTAATGTTGCTATCAATATAAATGGTACTTTGACCAAGAGGAAGGCTATTAGGAGTGGCGTACACAGTGTCACCAAATAAATATGCAAGTACTCTCAGAACTTAAATATGTCTAACAACGATCAGCCACACTGAAATGGTTAAATATATTGAATAATAAATAATAAAAGATCAAGAGAATACTAAATATATATGTACAGTGATATCAGAGTGTAAAATCACAGGAAATATTTAAAACAACATTACAGGGTAGTCACAAGTAAATAAATTAAAATATCTAAGCTGAGTTTTGCTATATTCAAGACTACATCTAGAAGAATGTTGCTGTACCCTAGTGCACTTACTTCAGAGCAAGCAAGGCAGATGTGCTGAGTGGATCTTGATGTTGTCTGGTCAAAGACAAATACAGAATACTGTATCTCATTAAGAGTCTTCCCAAATTAATATCTCAAATATTACTGCTGGGATAGCTTGCAGAATGACATTATTTCTTGTCATCTGACTCTATCCCAGGTGAAAAACAACCATTGATGTAGCTGGTAGCATTTAGCATCTACCTGTGAAAATACATACACAAGGGCTTTTCCTCAAATCTTGGTACTTGCTGGAAGTCAGAAAAAAATAAAACACTTGCAAGACAATGCAGAAAGTTCTCTAGTTTTAGACATTGTGTCTCCTTGCTTCCATCAAGTAATTTAACTTCAGCTATTTTTCTCAAGTTAACCTCTTGTGTTCCAGTTTCCACTGTTAAAATATATACATTCAGTCAGTTACAATAGTGTATGTACATTTATGTTCCCTTTCAGCTGAGCATGCTTTGGCTCTATTTTTAAACAGCACGTTGTAAAATACCTCTTCAGGACACGTCTGTACAAAGCATCTTATATGACATACAGTTCTAATACATTTGCAACACAAGCATATGAATCATGTTAATATTCAGAAATGACATATAGTTATTTAAAAAATTCCAGAGAGCTGCTCTGGCAGTACCTCCTTTTATGACAAATAGCACTGACATTTTACAGTGTTCCATGACCAATTCCCTGAATAGTATTGAATTTTTGGATGTTACTTTACGTTATGCTGGAAATGAAATGCAAACATCCATTTATGGAAAAGACGTCCATAGAAATAAATATTTACACAAAGAAAGCAAGCATGCACCACATTTTCCTAAAGGGATTGTCAAAGGACAGTTGATTTGCACCAGTTGATTGAATACCGATTTGGATAAATGCATACAACAAATGGGTGAAATGGTAGACAAATTCCAAGACAGGGGTTATGATACTGATTTATTGGTCAGTACTAGTAGGGATGTTATGGCACTTGGACATAGTAGTGCTTGACCATTTTTTTAGTATTGAGAAAGTGAGGAATGACACTGTGACTTGTTCTCATGATAGCGAGGTTTTACTGTATGCAACTACTTAATACAAGAGACTAATAACCTAGTCTTTTTTTTCTACTACCACTGAAATAATCTAAATTTGGCCTTTTTATCTTAATAGTTGTTCTACATCCCTATAGTTTATCTGTCCTAGGTACCCTGCCTTCACCCAGACCTAATTCAGAGCAAATTATAGAGCAACACCTACAGTGGTCTAGCTTTGCTCAGGTGATATTCATCCCCAGTCCTAGTCCTAACTCTTACCACTCTCATATGTCCAGTCCAGTAGCCTCTGCATCCTCTCAAATCAACCCCCAATTATATACCACCCCTTCAATAAAAAAACTTAAATTTTTTGCTCTCAGTGTTAATAGTATCCTTAACAAAGTAACTGAATTCCATTCCCGGATATCTCTTCACTCATATCTAACAGTAAAATCCTACCACCTGGCTATAGTATCGTCAGGCATGACAGACCTACAAAAAAAGATGAGGGGTGGCCATACTTTATTCTGAACATCTCTCCCTTCACCCCTTTCTTCTCACCCCCCAGCATTCACCCAACTAAAATACTTATTGTCAACTGTAATTTAAATAATCATAAAAAACGTGCCATTGCCTATAATTTCATAACATTGAGACCAGAACATCTAAAACCCATAACATCACATTTCATAACAACTAACACTACAAATCACAAGAAAACAACATCCCCACCACATATAGCAACACCAAACTACCAAACACACTTTTTACTACATTTCTGCAGGGATGCAAGCCCCCCTGAACCCCCCATGTGGGGGCTCTGTCTCCCACACACGTTGTAAATTAAATATACCAACTCCAAGATTGCACTACAGTGGAAAAGAGTTAATTTCCTAACCCCACTGTATCAAGCCCTCCTACAGAAACATAGTAAAAAGTGTGTTTGGTAGTTTGGTGTCATTATATGTCATTATATGTGGAGGGGATATTATTTTTCATCTGATTTGTACTGTTAGATGTTATGAAATTCAATGTTATGGGTTTTAGATGTCTTGGGTTTTACATGTTCTGGTCTCAGTGTTATGAAATTAGATGTTATGAGTTTTAGATGTTTTGTAGGGGGCCCATACACACACACACACACACACACACACACACACACACACACACATATATATATACTTCAATTGCTTCTACTGCACTGTTTAAACAAAAACTAAAAGTTCACCTTAATAACCACTGGATATGTTCCTGCTCTAAACCTGATTAAAAAGTTTCTTGGCTCTTTCTCCTCCTCACAGCTATTTGTCTCTCTCTCTCTAGCAATACATATCTTTCTATTCTGTACTTTGTGTTGCAAAATGTTCTTTCTTTTCCTTCATCTCTTGCTTTCTCTAGTTCGCTCTCTCTAATTTATTCCAAAGATGAAATTATGGTAACTTATGGCTTATATCTTTAAATAGAATTAGTTACTATGGTCTTGAGTAAAACACCGACCTCTTTTTTAAAAATCTGTTTGATAACTTTGTTATTATATATTTGTTAGTTTTGTTGTATTCCGTCCATGTCTTCCTGTGGAGCGGCCTCTACTGAAAATGGAAATATATCCAGTTAGACCAGCCCGGTTAACAAATGTAAAATAAAAATATATATATATATATATATATATATATATATATATATATACCTACCAGTAATAATATCCCTACCCTTGCACTTATCCTTGCCTGGATTTCTTAAAATATCTCTTACAAAACCATTATTCCTGATGACATCAACATTGACTGGAACATGCTGTCCTTCTCCTCATGCATTAACCTTTATACCTTCTCTCAGCTAATTACTTCCCCCACTCATTTTAACTGACAGGCTAATACCAGCTCTATTCTTGACTGGATTCTTACCACTAACCCCAATCTTAACCACAACGTCTCTACCCTACCTAACTCACTTAGCGATCACCTCCCAATATCTATCCAGCGCTACTCCACCCAATAACCCAAGTCACACACATACAGAGACTGCCATAACCTATCTATGTTTGGCCCAAATACATTTAATCAAACTCTTTCTTCTATCAACTGTTTTTTCCATATTTCTGAACATTTGTATCTCTCAAGCCCCTGTTAGAAAAATAAGAGTTAAAACTAACCATGCCCCCTGGATAACCCAAGATATTCTGTCCCTCATGCATAGAAGAGACTGTGCTTGGAAATCCTGGCATAAGCATAGAAATGCTGTCAATCCCCAGCTCTATAGAGAACTTCCTAACACAACTAAAAAGCACATCTACCCCAATAAAAAGACCTTTTATCTTAATAAACAAAAGAACCATCACGCCAACCCCAAAAAATCCGGGACCACCAATAACAAACTTGTATACCCGTGTAACTCATCACCCCTCAACCCTCCAACTCCTCCTCTTTTGAAACAGCCACCTTGATGAGCTCCTTTTTCATCAATTCCATACAACACCTTATTAAACCAAATTCCAGCTCTCTCCCTGACTCCCCTTTCCCTCCCTCCCATAGCACTCCTATCTTCATTAAACCAGGTCCCACCTCCTATATCCAATCACTACTCAATAAACTTAAACCCTGTTTCCCATCTTCCGATAATTTATCCCTCCTCTACCTCAAGCTTGCAGCACCTTCCATTGCCTATCCAGTCTCCATATTTATTAACTGGTCTATAAAGGAAAGCCTAGTCCCTGTCATCTGGAAAAAAATGTTATGTCATACCTCTACAAAAAGGGGGTAACTCCACTGACCCCTCAATTTCTGACCCATTACCATTCTATCCCCCCTTTCTAAACTTCTCAAAAAGTGTATACACAAACAGCTCCTTACATATCTCACTCAACAGAACCTCCTTTCCCCCACACAACATGGTTTCAGACCTCATCACAGCACCATTACTGCTCTTATATCTTTCACTTATTCTGTTTCTACTGCTCTTGATAACAACAAGCTAATCTCTTGTCTGTTCCATGATCTCTCTGAAGCCATTGACTCCGTATCCCACAACCACCTTCTCTCCAAATTAGCTCAGCTCAACCTCTGCAATTCTTCTCTCACCCGGTTCCTCAGTTACCTATCTAATTAACTCCAGACTGTCAAATGGCTTTCTGCTAACTCCCCTTTCCTCTCCATTCAGACTGGGGCTCCCAAAGGTTCTGTCTTAAGGCCCCTCCTATTCAATATCTTTATCAACAATATCTACCAATCCTGGCCACACTCCACTCTTATACAGTATGCTGATGACTCTGCTGTCATCTCCACCTCTGATAATCTACCTCACCTTCTCTCTACCACCTGAGAATCTTTGCACTCTGTTGAAAAATGTCTCTCTTCCAGTTAATTGCTACTAAACTCCAACATAACCAAACTCCTACTCTTCCTCCCTAAATCTCTCCAACACCTCAAACAGATCTTCTCTTTCTCCTCTCTAAACAACACTACCATTAAAGCTGAATCACATACTAAACTCCTAGGGGTCTAGATTGATGACAAACTCAAGTTTGATATACACATCAATAGCTGTATCAAAACAATTTATCAAAAACTTGGACTCCTCTATAGGAACAAACAATTTTAACCTCGGAGTCTAAATTGATCTTAGCTCAGGCTTATATACTCCCCACCTTCCTATATGCCACTCCAATATTTACCCACCTCCAAAAGAACCTGTCTCATAAACTTGAACTCACTTACAATAATAAAATAGGTAAATTTGCCAGCAATCTCCCCTAGCAATCACATAATTGTCTTTCCTTTAAAAAAAACTCCACTGGCTTGAATTTCAACATCAGCTCCTCCTACCGCAGCTCCACTTAGCCCACTCCATCCTTCACCAGCCCCTAGACTGTCCATCTCTGTCAACCCTTATCACCCCATATATCCCCAACCATGACCTATGTAGCTCTGACCAACTCTTGTTAAAAATCTCTAAACCTAACAAATCCATTGGCAAAATACTCTATAGTTGCTGAGTTGCCTCTGCCTGGAACAAATCGCCTCCTCGTATATGCTCTCCTAACAGCACTAACAGTTTTAAAATAGCTTTAAAAGAAGTTTTGCTTACCTCCTGGATTTGGACATGTAAAGACCCAACCTGAAAGTCTCCACAGCTCCATTACTCTAATTCTTATTATTTCCTTTGCTGTCCACTTATTCTAATTTCCCTCACCGTCTAGTATTTTTTCTCCAGATGGCCTACGTCTCTTACTCCCCATTCACCCTTCCCTCCTTTTATAGCTTAGCATAGCTTGATTATTAGCTGACCTCCTTGTTCCAGCTTCCCTTTCTCTAGCCATCTCTCTTCCCATTTATTGTTTTTATTGGATTTTATCCTTTGATAGTTTTATTGTATGTCTTCTATATCGTTTGATGCAATAGTTTACTTCATTTTGCCATTAATTACTATTTGCTTGACAATGCATTGTACTTCTTATTTTATGTAACTCGAAGCTTTTCTCTTCGAGTCTCTGCTGAAAAAGGGCATGTTGCCCAGCCAGACTAACCCAGTTAACAAATGTCAAATAAACAAATAAATAAATAAACAGATGGTGTATGGAAAACTATAACTGTCAACAGGGGCATTTTAAAAACAATCCCCAAATTACAGAATATCGTAAGCATTAAGCCTAAGTCTACTTATTGCGATTGTTCCAGTCTGAAACAAAGGATAAAATGTTTGCTTCAACAACTAGACAGTTTTGTAAAATGGACACCTTTCCGTGCCACAACTGCTGTTGCTGCAACTATATAAATAGAGATTGAAATGCTATACATCCCTTAACTAATAAAATATTCAATTGTAAGTGCTTTTGCAACCTGTAACTCCATTACTATCATATATCTTGCAACTTGCAGAGTATACTAAATTTTTATGTTGAAAAATCCATGAGAAGGTTGAAACAGAATAACAGAGCAGAGGTCAGAAATTAAAAGGAATGTTTTAACTAATGTGCTGGCTAAGCACATTAGTGATACTGACCTGACACATGTTTTACTTTAAGGATTATAGACATTTTTGCCAAAAATATGAGAAGGGGGGATCTGAACAATAAACTTGAGCTTAAAGGATATGAATGGATTCTTCAGCTGCAAGCATTAATTAAGCAGACTGTTACATTGAAACCAGTACTTAAGCTCAAACAATCACACTTGAAATAGTTTCTAGTTTTCTGTCTATGTTTCTTTAAAAGTGTATGCTGTTCTAATTAATTTATTGATAGTGATATGTTATTGGCCGTGTTGTTTCTAGATTAAGTATTTAAGGGCACTACCATTGTTTTATTGTATCTAGCACCGAGGAAGTGGTTTTTTTTTCAATAATTTTTATTTTTATTTTTACATTAATAAATGTCACAAATAAAAACCATCTTACAACATGACCGTAAATATATATATATATATATATATGTTATAGATTGATGTCAAATACCACAGGATATAGGTCGTACAACATATCTATTTACACTATGTACATAGATGCTTTCACTGTTAATTCCACAGTTATATAGACAGTATATACATTCGTAATATCCAAGTTATTATTTAATATCTGAAATTGTATGTTTTCTTTGGTTCCATTATAGTGTATTTCTAAGTTGCTGTGTGATGAATTATGCTAATATGATATTAAACGTTTGTTCCAAAATTTCTCTGGATTTCATGTTTTTGTTTCTTTTATCTATTACTATTTTATGAGCTAAAAGGTGTTGTATAGCTACGTGTTTAAAACCCTTCCAAGTGATATTTATCATATCTAGCCATTTAAAAGCTATATACAGTTTCATTAGTAGGAAAATTGTTAAAAGTGTATTTGCTTTTTTTCTTGGTATGTTGGGTGGGAGAATGTGTAATAGAGTGAATTCCCAAGTTAATGTTGATGCTTGATAACCCGTTTTTTGTAATTGTACCTTGAGAGAGTTCCAGAGTTTATAGGCACATTTACAGCTCCGAAATACATGGATTAAGTCAGCTATCTGGTCCTTACACTGTGGGCAGAAAGGTGATTTTGATCTGTTAAATTTGTGTAGGTTGCAGAAGTAAAATAAGCATTATTACTGATCATGAGCTAAGTGTATGCTAACTTTTTGAGGGGTATAATCTTCAGTGTTAGATTGATTGCCTGGCTTATTTGCTGATCATCTATGGATGGTTTAATTTTTCCCCAGTAGTTAGAGAAGAGGAGGTCTTTCTGGTATTTGATTTCATTTATCATTTTTTTATGAATTAGTAATAGTTTTCTTTGTTGTGATAATAGTTTTCCAAAACCTGCTACAAGTTTCTATGTCATTATTGGTCATAGTAACATTTTGGAGGTAACTGGAACACAGTTCTTTGATTTGTCTTACGATTATTATGTGTGATTTAGGGAGGTTTAAGTTGGTCCTCATTTCTTGTATTGAACAGTTAAGGTAGGGATAGATATCTTGGATTGTTTTATCTTTCAGTCTTGGAAAAGGGACTAAGTCCAGCATCTTATTATTTATTTTTAAATTTGGGTTTTCATGAAGGGGTTGCAGTATTGTCATGGCTTGTCTAAGTTTCAAGAATTGAAAGTTTCTGCGCTAAGTTGATAGAATCGAGGAAGGGTTTTTTGTGAGCACAAAAGTTTGCTGTTTAAATATTACAGTTTTTTTGGGTAAGTTGCAGAGTCTGTTATTACTGATGCTTCTAGTTCAAGCAATGTCCTCTAGCTTGTGATCTTAGTTAGGTAGTCAGTTTAAATCCAGACGTTAATCCATAGACTCAGTTTTTTCACTGTGTGTGGGGATGAATGTACATTTAGGTAGTACTGTCATCACCCACAGATCTGATGTGTAGATATATAGCTGGAGAGGACTATTCTACTGCATTCTTCCATTTTAGAACAAACAACTGCTTTGTGTTGAACATTGATTTATCTCACCCTTATAATAAGCCTTCTTTTGAGACATCTGAAATGATACAATCTTATCTAATGTGTAGATTTATGAAATTGACTCTGAGATTCTCTAGGTATTGTGCTAGTGTGTGCTTCTACAGTCACAGAGATGACTGGATTAGGCAACACATATGGTTGTGTCCACCTAATGTCATGTAAGGTATTGAAAAAACAGACAAATCTCACCTTTCAGTCAGTTTTAAGCCACATATATGCCTTGTACCACTAAGATGGTGTCACACCTTCAAATATGTTCTGACTCACAGCTGTAGTGTGGCATCTCCTGTGGCACATGCAGTTGGTACAATATCTTGTAACTTGTATATGCAGATAGGTAGATGCTCAAAGTCAGCAACAACTAAGTAGTACAAGTGAATGTGACTCTAGTAATGGGGATGAATGACATCTACCCCATTTCTAATGTGTGCAATTACAATGGGAAAAGGTTCCCCCATTACTTTTAGCCCAAACAACTGATTTGCACCACAGTGGTGATGTCATGCATTCGAATATGTTCTGTCTCACCAATGCAGTAAGTCTTCACCTGCGGAACATGCAGTTAAGTTCTGCAGATTGTGGACTCGCATAGGCTGCTGTTCATCTCCTGCAAAGGATGACAAAATGTGATTGCAGTGGCATCAAACAGTGACACATACAAATTTACATTAAATTATATCACGTTTAGTTCCAACAAAGGTCTTTCAACACATTGAGTATTTCATGCCACTCAGATAGGTGTTCTGTGATGCTTGGATGAGAGTTCTCTGGTGGTGCTTACAGTTAATACTGACTACTATATCATGTGTAGTCAGACAGGAATTGGTTCAAAGCTCAAAACGTGCATGTGCAAAGCAACATTGATGGACAATAGTTACTTACCCAACAAATAGTGATAAGGCTAAATCACACTTGTGTGAACAACAGCATTGCTAATTCCTTTTTGTCCTTCAGAATAATTTGTATTGGGCCACCAAAAGATTTTCTTAGTTCTTTCCGATGCCTGTCCATTACTATCGCGTGTGGCAGATACAGCTAGTACACAACTATGTAGAGTGTGGAGCATGATGTGCAGGGGTTTGATTCTGGTAAGGTGTGTTTATCAAACAATTGTAACAGCCAATAATGAGAAAAGACCGTTGGTGAAGGACATCAAACAGGTACCAAGAAAACGAAAAACAGATGTCCTAAGCCAGGAAACACACCATAAGTTCCACACAGCAGAAAAGTGCACTTGTAGGATTTTATAAAATCTTTTATTCATAAAACACCATAATTTAAAATCAAATGAACAAGGTTAAGCACTTTCTTCCCCTGCACAACACTTAGGGGACATTCTCAGAACCAAATACACATTTCCATAGGATCAACCTATTTAAACCAAGACACTCAATCAATCAATTAATCAATTAAATGTTTAAATACATTAAGTTAAAATATATATTTTTTTACAAAATGTCCACAATTGAATAAAAATAAACACGAATGAGTGAATTAAGGAATTGATACATTTAAAACATGGGTAGAGAATATATATGTAATTTAAGTGGGAGTTCATATATTACATGCCCTCTTTTTGAAAACAGGCATAAGATTCTCTGATTCATTTAACCCTGGCAGCGTAGTTGCATTTAACCTAAGCTGCCATTTTAACTCCCTAAGAACCAATTCATTCTCCCAAACCCCCCTCCCCGGCTTTTCTTTTGTAATTCTAGGATACCAAAATGAAGCTTTTTAAAAGAGGGACAACTACTACTATGCCTGTACAGGGTGTTATTCAAATTTTTATGTTGAATAGCCTAGTTGTGTTAGTAAATTCACTTACAGAGACTTCTCTCCATTTTCCCTACATAGTAATGTCTACTACTTGTACAAACAGCCAAATATATTAATGCTATACTTCCACAATTCCCTGTATCTAGTTTTATTTGTTGTGATGGTTGGCTTACTGTTACACTATCCCCTTCAAATATGAAACTACAGTACTTACATGCACCACATCTGTAAGTACCTTTCCTTTTGTGCGTTGGTTTTAAATTTTAAGTTGGGTTCAGTCTTGTACACAAAAAGTGGTTCATCCCCCAAAATGTTTCATATATCTTAAACATAAGCTAATTTCTAGTCATAATTTTTCTTATCTCTGTATTCAACTCTCCATAATAAATAACCATAGAGTTGACAAGATTGGGGTTCAAATCCTTGTGGTTATGGCAATGTACCAATAACTCCCTATCTAAAAGTGGTATATAATGGGTCTATATTATATCATTGAATGCTTAAAAAAGCGAACTCTGATTGATCGACCTAATTTAAGTGAACGCTTACAATCTCGAACTGTCAGATCAGCAATTTTTTTCCCAGGGAAACAAACAAACAGAAATCCACACACATACACCTAAAATCTGATACCTAACCCTACACTAAACTATGCACACACCACTAACTACCCACTTACCTTAACCCAAACCCTAACCCTAAGGTCCGTCACTATCGCACACTCACCTCACCCACTCCCTAACCCTAACTCACTTAAATCCACCCTAACCCTCATGTCCACTCAATTGCATACACACCTAACCCGAGCCCTAACCCTAACTCACCTAAATCACCCTAACACTCACATCCACACAATCGCACACTTACCTGAATATGACCAGTAACTTTTCACCATAACACTGAAAATCCCGAAGCAACAGAAATGGACAACCGAATTCTTTCCCTAGGAAAAAATTTGAGTTTCTGCTGCTTCGATATTTTGCAGTTTCACGAAAATAAGTTTGATCAATCAGCGTTCACTTTTTTAAGCATTCGAGGATATAATATAGACCCTATATAATTAGCTCCCCATCCTTCTAACACATGTTTACTACATTCTACCAGTAAATGGGAAGGGTATCCTCTTTCTGGAAACATTCTATAAGGTAAGCCTAATTCATGCTTGAAATTTTCTACATCTGAGCACATTCTTGCCGCTCTTATCATCTAGCCTTTAACTAAATTATTTTTTATGTAGTGTGCATGGTGACTTTGGAAATCTAAAAATGTATTGGAGAAAGTGAGTTTTCTGAATAATCTAGAGCCATAGCTTTTTTCTCGACAATTTTTAAATAACAATACAGCTAAGTATTCAATTCTATCCCTAGAACTTTTTTGTTTAAATTTAAAATATGGATAGATCTTGTTAATCAGATCATGTTAATATATTCTACAAAAGCTTCAATTTCACTATCTTTATTCTTCTACAATATAAACACATCATCCAGGTATCTTAAATATACATGCCACTGCTCACTATATTTAGATTTTGTTACAAACTTAGTTTCCCCTGCATACATAACAAGGTTAACATATATTGGGATGCAGCTTGCACCCATAGCAATACCCTTAGTTTGTTTAAAATACTCCCCCTTGAAAAAAATAAAATTGTTGTTCAATACACATTCCATAAGTTCCATAATGAAATTCAGCATACTATTGTCAAAATTACCTAGTGCTCGAATAGCTTCATAGAACATCTACAGTCCTGTTCTGTGGGTATTGATGTGAATAGACCTACTACCTTAATTGGGGAAAAAAAATAACTTCTTCAGAAAAATATTCCTTTTTAATTTTTCCCAGAAAGTCCCAAGGATCTATCAAAATATGTTCTACAAGGCATAAAAAATCTTTTAAAATTCTATCTATAAAAATTCCTAATGTACAAGTTGAACAATTGTGAGCTGCTGCTATCATTCTCAGTGGGGGATTCTCTATTCTATTGTGGACTTTGGGTATTCCAAAGGCATTCGGTATCAAAGGATGATTGTTACTGAAAAAAAGTTAAGCAATATTTCATTAATTATCCCCTGGAATAACGAGTCTTCAAGAAACAACTGAATCTTTCTATGTGCTATATTTATCTCGTTCATTGATACAATAACATACGTTTCTGTATCATGTAGCATATCGCTTATTACATTAATATAATCTGTCTAATTCATCAGTACCATTCCACCCCTTTTATCTGGTTTCATAACCCGGATGTCTCGGTTTTGCCTAATTTCCTTTAAAAGCTCCCCTTCTTCCTGACTTAAATTGTAATATCTTTTATTATGTTGGCTATATATCTGAAATATTTCTTGCTTACAAATATTTTCAAAGTTGGCTACTGTGGGGTATAGTGGGGGGTTGAATGTACTGTTCTTTTTAAACTTGTTACTTAAGCCTTCTACATTAGGTTTGTCTTTAAACATAACTCTAAAATTAATCTTCCTTGTAAAAAGCTTGAGTTCTGTTAAAATTTTAGCTATATCACTTTTTCGCCCTGGTACAAAATTCAGACCCTTTTTAAAAAGGGAAAAATGGGTCCCTGTCATCCTCTGTTCTGTATAGTTTAAAATATTAAAGCCATCAAAACTTAACAATTTCCCTTTAAAGGCCTCAATAATTTTATTAGTGTCTAATAATTCCCCCTGTTGTCCTACTTCCATTGATTCACCTTCTCTTGCTGTCCTTTTGGAGTGTGTGGATCTGCTAAAAAATTCTGCTGTATTTGTTTATTACCAATTATTTCTGATCTTCTTAGGGAGGGGTACTTTTCTTCTTGTATAACACTATAATTTTGATAGTTACGTCTATTTTGTTGATAGAGACCCTGTTTGTCCCCCCCCCCTTTCTCAATTTGTAAAAATACCCTCCGCCCCCCCACTGACCCAACTTCTTAATTTGTATTCTCAAAATCTATTCTATCCCCTCTTTGGTATGCCTTAGGTAATGAGTAAGCTATTTTAGTATTATACTCATGTTCATCCCTATATAACATTTGCTGTGTCCTTGCCATGTTATAATTAACTTGTTCTTCTATTTTATCTAACACTCTATCATATTCCAATTCACAAATGTTAAATGATAAAATCAGCAGTACGTTTCTTATTAATTTCATAAATTTCATCTAACAAGCATTTAATTATTTTTTCATTAATTTGAATGATAAATTGTACTAACTCTAAACCATGTCTGTCAAACATTTTTAGTAATTCATCTACTTCACTTTGTCCCTGAATTAACCCATTTGGAAATTCGTACATTCTTAAACCTTTGGGGACCCTTTTACATTCCATGCATTCAGCAATGTAGGCATTACCACATTGCAAGTTAATTACCTTGCTGAGGCTTAACTCAAAATGTCTCAGTTCTTCCCTAAGGCCTCAGTTTGTTGATGTATAAGTCCTTATTGTTGAAAATGTAAAATCATGATTTAGCCAGTTCTTAAACTTTGAATTTGCATCCTCTGTCTCACTTCTTTGTCCACATGGTATCTCTTCCCCATTGTTATTGTGTGGGTTAGTTTTCCCTCTTTTCTGTTTTCTTCTTACTACTCCATCATTCACTTCAGGAAATTATCTAATTTCCCTTTTGCTTTCTGCCGCAAAGACTGCTGGGAACTGTAGTCTCTCCAGTGATTATTGTATCTGGGAGACTTGTTGAGATAACAGTTTAACTGCCAGAGATAAATTGCTTTCTTCATTACAATTGATGTTCTCTGTTGAAAACACGGATACTGCTGCCATAATCTCTCTGTAATTAGTGTACTTATGTGTTATTAATCCACCATTTGCCAAGGTTTAACAAGCAAAAACCTTTTTGGTCCAGTCCACACTGTACATTTTAAATTTAAATGTAGCTGTTCTTCAACACTGCTACAGCTGCTCTTACACTCCCAGTTTTCATTTATTGCTTATGAGAATAACCACAAAAAGTGCTAAAAATAAAACTCTACTAAAACCAATAGCACTGACCTAGGAAGCCAACACAACTCATAAACAAAAAACTTTCACTTGTGGTTAAATCCAAAGCACACACTATGACCATAAAAATAAGAATACTTTGGAGAATGAATTGGCACTTAAGGAGTTAAACTGACAGCTTAGGTTAAATTCAACTATGCTGCCAGGGTTCAATGAATCAGAGAACCTTATGCTTGTTTTGAAAAAGATGGCATGTTATATATGAACTCCCACTTAAATTACATTACATTTAAAATATGGATAGAGAATATATATTTTTTGTATTAGAGTTGACATAAGTGGACAGAAGTATATGAATTACTTTACTGTTTCCAGCCATATATTTTTATCACTTCTTACTATTATTTTGAGATTTAATGGTGTTTTTTTTTAAAAGCATTTTAGAAAAAGTTTTATTCAGAATATGCATTTTATTTCATTTAGCTTAGAATTAAATTGTTTTATAATAAAGCACAGTTTTCATTCGGATGTACTTTTTAGATTATGTCGCAGAAGATGACAGGGAACGAATGGTTAACAGTGGGTCATGTGATTAATTAATTGGGCTTATAAGCATTGGGCTGTTTAGATCTTTTTTTTGTTCTGAAGAAGTTCCTTATGTAATAGGGATGAAAGTGCTTAACTTTCAATAAAGTATTCTCGTTTTTATGGTCATAGTGTATGTCTTGGATTTAACCACAAATCGAAAGTTTTTTGTTTACAAGTTATGTTGACTTCCTGGGTCAGTGCTATTGATTTTACTATCATAATCCCTTTGTTACAATAAAGCTGTGCCCTTCTGACATCCTTTTGTCAACACTTCCTTTTTATTATGGAGATATGTCCTAAGTGGACAGGGGTACTTCTGTAGTTATCAATAATTTTAATTAGCGGTATTCGTAGGTTAGTCTACTTATATATAGCTACACATTCCTCATTGTTCCCTCTCCCTCTTAAATAAATACTTCAAGCTGATCTTGCCTTGTAGTGCTCCATCTGTGCAAGCTTGCTTACTGAGGGTGATCTTATTTACAACCTGTTGATTATCTTGTGGGTGTGCTTAAGCCTATCTATCTGCACTTCATTGTAGCTGCTAGTACATGTTTTGTCCACAAACAGGTGTTGCTTAACAAGTAGGGTTACATAGCGTGTTGTAAATTTGATGAGCACTGCTGTTCTTTGTACTAACATGAACATAACAGGCTTACCGTAATGTGTACACACTTATTAATGAATCCACACAATTATCAGTTACAACACAATGTGGCTTAACTGTGTAACTTGGTCATAGTCTTAGATGCTAGGTAGATAGCATGCTACAATAACCAGTATGAGTAAACCATTAAAAATCAATGTGTTGTGCAGGGTTTATGGCAAATTTTGGGATGACTGTGGAAGATGGGATAACTTGTTTTGAAAAATGGAACTTTATACTGATTAAATATATATATATATATATATATATATATATATATATATATATATGGGTCCCCTTTGAATGGTCGACATTTCACAATGTCGACATTCATATGGCCAAAACCATATGATCGACATTTGAAATGTCGACCATGGGGAACCGGCATCTCCCTACAGTGCCGAATGGAAAGATTTCCACTTCTGCACTGTAGTGCAATCTCGGAGTTGGCATATTTAAGTTCCGGGGGTTGTGGGGGGGGGTGGAGCCCCAAAGTGAGTTTGTGTGATGGTTATCACTGGTGTAGGTCTGGCTTCTCTCGTATAATGCAATTTTATCATCGTATATAAGACAGCTATGCCTCTAGCAATATGACTGCAAGTAGTAGTGTGTCAGCAAGTGCTTGTATATGTAAGTATTTTAAGAGCTAAGATTATGTATGTATGTGAGTGCATCTGTGTTTGCATGCATGCCTTAGTGATATCCTCAATGCTTAGTCCAATGTAGTGTGGGGAAGTGCTATGGGAGTGGGTTGCCATGTATGCTGCCTGGACTAAAGGAGAGTGTGTCTGTGACTGTGTGTGTGCTTTTCTGTGTGCGTGTGTGTGTGTGTGTGTGTGTGTGTGTGTGTGTGTGTGTGTGTGTGTGTGTGTGTGTGTGTGTGTGTGTGTGTGTGGAAGAATTTTGTTATGACATTACTGTACATTTGGCTCGGAGAGTGTTCTGGTCAGATGAATGGTGAGGTATAAGTGTATGTTTGGTGTGGAGTGTGCAAAACATGTAAGAGCTGGCTTTTGAAGAAGATAGGGGTATGTGAGGCTGTATGTCCATAGCAGCATTTACCCCAAGGCAAGTGTAATATTAAAAGTGCATATACATCTTTGGGGATGTTTAATATGTGTTTTGTATCTACGCATTGAAGATTATGTGGGTGTGGGTTAACAAGACTAAATTGTATGTGATTTGTTCATTATTTTATGTGCATGGAAATGCATTTGAGAGCATGTCTATGTTTGAGGAGGGGTATCATCTGAATTGCTGTACCAGTAATATAATACATTGATGTCTTATTTTTGATTATTTTGCTATCCAGACTTATGGCTTAACCCGTATCATTATAAATTTCAAGTTTACTATTAGTTCAGTTTTACTTATTGTGCATTGTCTGTTAGCAAGAGTTAAAGGCAGTTTATTTACCCCTAAAAAGAGGAAATTCCTAACAAAGAATAACATACCAATACCTGCCAACAGATGAAGATTAAAAGAGTAATCCAGGTTGTATTTCACCATTGGCATCTGCAATGGCTTGTTTCACTGTGATGGACTTGTTTTTGGAGTGCTGAGTTCACCAGCCTATCAGCAAACGATAAAATATTATGTTCTATAGGAATTCCCAATATAGACTGATATAGAAGCATCCTGTTGACAGACACAGATGGCAATGCTCATTTAGACAACTTATAATTGGCCCAAAAGAAGTTAAGAGACCAAGGGATTTATGCTAACAGAAATAAATAAGAGTTTCTCGAAGGAAATTTTTCTGTCACAGGCATGTGACTGATAAAATTAGGGTCACAAATCACCAGATAAAATGAAAACTGTGCTAATGACTCCACAGAACATGTCACTGTTAAGATTATCTAAAAATGAACATAATGATGAAAATCTTTAGAGAAATGCTAGTCAGATCTTAGAAGATAACCATATTCATGGTCAACAAGCAACACACGATTATTGCTAGCTGTAGGTGATACAGTTTTTTGATTAGGCATACAGAAAAAAAATGGTAGTGAAGTGCTACTACATGTTATCCATGTAAAAGATGGCAAAAATTTGATCTGGATCCACACTGGCCCCTGCAATGAGCATAAGATGTTTTGGCAGAAAGATGGAGAGAGGAATTGTATTACAGAATGGGGGAGATAGCACCCGGGATTATGCTGAGATGTACATTGTGGGAATGACACAGCTCAATTGTGAAGACCTTAAGGGGTCACTCCTGGATCCTGCAATATTCATTATATCAGATTCTTATATACTGGACCCGAGGATTGAGCACAATCAGTGTCCTTGCACATGGCACAAAAAACAGATTAGTAGTTGATGATGGATAGAAAAGTCTATAGAAGGACTTGGAAAGGGAGTCACTTTAAAAAAATATGGCGGATGGTGTTGTTTTAAGATAGATGCTAAGTACAAATTTTAGACTAAACATCCTGGTATTAGAGGGGATAGGGGTATGTATAAAGAGGAGTTAGAGCATGACCTGATGGCTACAGAGCAGGAAAAGGACTTGAAGTGTTTATCCCACATAAACTTGGCTACCAGATGCTTAGTAGGAGGGTCATTACAGTGCAAGCACAATTCTGTTGGGTATTTTTTATTGGGTATTTTTAGGAGGACAGACTTTGTAAACAAAGACATAGAATTTCTGATGTAGTGGGTCCTGATCAGACAACATCTTGATTACTGAGTGTAGATTTGGAGGTTATAAATGGATTTTTACATCAGGAGGATTAAAACACAAAGACAGGAGATATGATGTAGCTTCCATGAGGTCTGCATTCAAAGTAAAGTCTCTGGAACTTCTATGCACAATGGCATATGATTCTGTGTAGTTCTTTAACATTTATATGCGTATATGTTTATCTGTGAGAGGATAGCGATGTCTGTTTGCTGGAGGGCATCCAAATGAAATAACCAGAAGGATATCCGGGATAAAGGGGAGAGCATGCCATATACCCAAATTTTTAAGTAGGATGGATATTTTCACTAGGCTGCAGAACGGACAGGGTGAACATGAAGTAGGTGCATGCATTTGTGCTGAGAAGACAATTAAAGGGCTGTGAATCCATGGAATGGACTACCATATTGGATGAAGTAGGAAGAATCTATAGAGATATTCAATAGGGCAGCAGGCTGTTGGGATGAGGAAGCTGAAAAGGAGATAAAGTGTTAATTCATTGAAAGGATAGAGTACACAGGTTAACTGTCTTTTTTCTTATACTGTCCAGTATAATGGACAATTTCAAGACCCAGTTTTGCAATTTATACCGATCTGATTCTTCAAGAAACATACGTCTTTATATTAACTTCATCTTAGTCAACACTTTCATCAATGCCACTCAACCACAGCACTTCCTTCCAAAGGTTATTAAGAGGGACAAGAAACAATACATTATTACACATTTGGAAACATATCTGAGAATCTTCCAGGGAAGATATTATATAGAAATAGTCAGGACTCCTAAATGTGAAGCTGTGGATTCAAAGAAGAGTAATGGGACTGCATACGGTGGTGCAAAGAAGATAAACAGAAAGAGTGTAGCTCTCTACATTTTTACATGCCTCAAGGGGCAGAGGTCTGGAGATATTAAAGGCACAGCACTTTTGGCACTCTTAAAAAGGTAGTGTTGCTCACATAGTTTTATGTTAGTGATAGGGTTAACAAACATCTCCATAACATTTGGATGCATGTGTGAAAACAGAGAATAATCAGTACAGACCTTCCCTGTGTGACGAAAAGAAATCCAGTACACAACTTCCTTCACACTGAGGTATTCTGGAAGATGAACAAGAGTTGCAATGCCTTCTGGGTAAATATGTTTTGTCATCACTTGGCGTAGAGCTCTCTACTATCTTTCATTGTAGCAAAGCAAGTGAGTACTAGTGATTGGTACGTTGTTCCACAGCTGAGATTTCAATTATTCATATGTCTGCTGACCAGTCTCGAGGATGACAGAGATAGGAAAGAAAAAAAAAGATTTGCTGATTTCACTGTCACAACTAAAGATATTTGTTCTCACTGACAGCAACCATCTTGATAACTAAACCCTGGATACACCAATTAATGAAGCATATCTTATTAAGAAGACTGCACCTACCTCATATAAAAGCTATTCTCCCAAGGGTCAAGAACATGAAAGGCAGATACTGATAATCAAAGAATATTACACAGCACTGACAGATTGATTGCTGTATTACAAAGGGCAGTTGACAAATTACAACTACTACAGCAATGGCGCATATTCTAGAACTCTCTTCATGGATATCAACAGACAGACTGAAATCACCACTGGCCTTATATTACAATACTGTAGAGATACACAAGGGTCATTGTCCTCTCAACTTAACGCACAGGGTGCAACTCCATCAGTAAAAGATTCATAGCAATTTCCCTTGCTGCATCATATCTGAAAGGGCAAAAGAAATATTGACAGAAAAAAAAAACTTTTCTTTTCCAGTAAACTGATACCTGTGTCCTACAAAGTCAGGGAATAAATAACTTTTACAGACACTGGTATAAAGGAATATCTGTTCCAGCAAATTATTGTTAGAAGCGTAGGACAGCCATCAGTAGTACTCTGTACACCTATTACTTTCTAATTGTCTTAACAGCATTGTAACATTACAACATTCTTTTGCATTCTGAGTGAATGCAAATTTCAAAGAGAAGAAATTACAATGCTCACAATGAAGACAGAAGGGAAAGTCATTCTATTGTCAGAGGATATAACTGGAGTAGTGCTATTTTTAGGAAAGCACCTGAAATAGACTGATGGGCAGCCGTTTATAATGGATCGCCAACTATCTTGAAAACCTTTGGCGTCTTGGATAAAGGTAATAATCTTGGAATTATACAGTGCAGAGGATTGTTAGAACTAAAGATATCATGGATTGCTTTAGGTTTATTGGGCATAGATGCTCCTTTTTCTGTTGAACTATGTGGTTTGATTATTTAACTAAAACCTGAATACATTTTCCAAAACTGATTATATCCTTTCAATTTTCAAAGCACTTAAAATATTTTAATCTACAACATTGAGACTGTTAATACCTAGTACATTAAATAAAACTAATTTATACAGCTTAAGTATTGCAAAATTTGCTGTTAATCTTTCATGATGTATTGTTTTCCATGCTGTTTGAACAATAAACCCTAAAACGCTCCTTTTCCCCTGTTATTACAATACTCCTCTATCCATTTTCCAGTCCATTGATATTAATAAGGTCTAATAAACTCAGCCAACATTGAAGCTGCTTTCTTGAGCAAGTGTATCAAGGTATACATCCAAGCTATTTAAACATGGTCATCACTATCATCTTCAGAAGCACAGCATATTCTTAGGATACATAATGCTTGTAAAAAATCAATAACATCTGTACAGTAAGAAGTCAGATAACATTAAATATAAATGAAATCCAAACCCTTAGAGGTGGGTACTGGGCAATGTGCTTTAATGCAGGTTACTCAGCTGTTAAGATTGATTTTGATAGCATTAGCTTATGGATACCTTGCAATTCTTCACAGTTAGCACTCTCACATGATCTATAATATATATTATGGCCACAAAAATATACTTTGTCAAAAAAACATCCTGGAGTCAATAATCAAAACAGAATTTCATTAGATTTCCAGACCAAGATAAATTTATTCACATTAAATTAAATAACTGTAACACAACTGAAACCAAATTAATATTGACAAGATATTGATGATCAGTAAATTTTCTTTCACCAAAGAGATGGCCACCTTCACATACCTCTCACCCTCCCAAGCAGTGTTCCATACCTGCTTACAAACTAATCAATCTAGAGCAATTCCACCAAAGAAATTAAGCACTGCTCACTCATCAAAGGCCATATGCCAAAGTAAAAAAGGGGGGAAGACAACTAAGCAACAGCTCCAACATTCTTCTTGCCATTATAAGAAGGAGGGTGGGCAAGCAAAACACCCCCACCAAAAAGAATGAACCCCTTTCAATCCTACGTTAAATACCTGCACCCTCTTTCCATGGTCTCCTGTGTCCAGCATTTAATCTGCCCTACCATACTTCCAACATTCTAGGAGGAGTTCTCCACCACAACAAACTCTTATTGTCCAAAAACTCTCATGGAGTCAATAACCACAACAGAATTTGTATCATGATCATTTTATTGGTTTGTCAGGCCAAGACAAATTTATTCACATTAAATTAAATAACTGTGACACAATTATAGCCAAACAAACATTAACAGCATATTGAAGATCAGCAAAATTTCTTTCATGAAAGGGATGGTTGCATTCTCATACTGTTTTGCCTTCAAAGTAGTGTTCCAGCACCACTCACTGAATAACCAACAGTACATCCACTGAGCGGCATAACCACTGCATACTCACCAATCACCAATGCCAAGGGAAAAAATGGGGGAACATCTGACAAAATTTCATTTCAATGCTCATGCAGCTTGCCTCCTATGTTTTTTTATTTTATTCCCCACTTACCTACCTTCAGCATCACCCAAGTGATTTACAATATTCTTCATAAATATTGCCATATACACATTAAATAAATTTAAACCCAGATCAGTTAGATATGCCCCATCACATCTATACCACACATTGTGTCTTTCTTCAAAATTCCACTTGTCAGTCACTCTCATACCAAAACAATGCATTGCTCTAGCCATTGTTTGAGTAAGAAATCTCCTTGCCATTTCAGTAGCTGAAAACTTCCTAGCTCCCCACCTCTGCTACACTGTTAACTGTACCCTAATATGATGAACTTAATCACCTAGCTTCTACCTGTTCATTAAATAATGAACAACCAAAGAACACTCTTTCTTTTACAGGCAATGATGCTATGAAAATACTAAACAATCCCCACACTGCATTATAAACTCCTTTGGAAAATCAGACCATGACTATTGTAAGAACCACCCAACTATAACCTACTAATCTCCAAAACTGACTTTGGCAATTTCTTTCTGGAAACACTTCTGTTCCTGTTGCTAACTTCTAAAACCTGTAAAGATGAAAATGAGATAAACTCTTATCAATCATGTTCAAACTACCTGCAACATGCTTCGCTGAAAATGAGAAATTAATTTGAAGCAAATGCTGTGACATCTTCTTTAACAACCACTAAACCATCAAGGATTTGTCTGTCCTTTTCTTTAAATCCTAAACTACCACTTTATTATTTAAATGAAAAATCACTTTTTTATTGTTTAACTCTTTATGACATGCCACCACAGCAGCCCAAATTGGCATCAATTTCAAAATGGTGACATCTTTCCTTAACATACTAGAACATTCCTGTGGTCACCCACAGAGCACAATATTGAAAGTTAAGCACCCATCTCAGCACTGTCTGTAGAATCAATTTATTTATTTATTTTATTTATTTCAGTTTGATTACTGGGGAGGTCCACTGGGCTTGTGGGCCCATTTTCATTGGAGGCCCGGGGAGAAAAGCTCCAGAAGTTTAATTACAATAAAAAAAATTACAAAAAGAAATTACATAGAAAATAACATAAAAAAATTCAGAGGCAATTGTATTTCAAATAACAGTTATCAATACAGGAATAACAAGTAACGATTTCAATAGTTCAAGAGGAAATACTGGCTTATGGTTTGAAATCAGGATGTACTAATTAGGAATCTAAGTAGAGAAATTTAAGGAGGTTAGGTTGGAAAATGAGGTTAGCCAGGAGAGAAATGGGAGGATAACTTGAGAGGTATGGGCTTGAGAGTGCAATTGCATTTCCAGTTTTGACAGAGGTAAGAATGAAGATGTTTTTTGAAGATGTTAAGGTTGGTGTAGGACCTAAGTATGTAGGGCAGAGCATTCCATTTTTTGGCTAGGGTAAAGGATAGGAGCAGTTGACCAGCTGGGCGCTTAGGTTTTTGTATGGTGATTAGGTTTTGGTGAGAAGATCTAAGTGATCTAAGGGGGTATAAGGCTGTAGAATGTTTGAAAGAGCAGGGCAGTTTGTGGGGTGGAAGAATAATTTGTGGGCTGTTGTGATTTGGAGAAAGTCAAGGTGATTGGGTAGTTCAAGCCAGTTTAGAGAGAGGAGGGAGGTGCAGTGATGAGAGGAGGATTTGGCATTTGTGGCAAATCTTGAGATTTTGTTGTAGCATTGTTCCAGTTTGGACGTAAGTGTAGAGGATAAATTAGTGAGGAGGGGAGCACCATACAGAAGGGAGGGAAGAAGGAAGTTAGAGGCAAGGGTAAGTTTAGTGTGAGGAGAGAGGAAGTGGTTGTTTCTGTATAGTAAGTCAAGTTTTATGTGTGTTTTTTGATGTTTAGCTGGATATGGTCATTAAATTTTAGTTGGTCATCAATTATAATGCCGAGAAGCTTGGTGGAGGAGACAATCTCAATGGTGGAGGTGTTGTGGCTGGTGATTAAAAATGAGTCCTTATTTAGAGAGGATGATTTAGATGGGGTGAAAAGGAGGATCTTTGTTTTGTTTGCATTTAGAGTGAAATGATTTTGGAGCATCCAGTATTCAGTGGTTGAGAAGGCAGTCTGTGTTATGGCTTTTAGTTTTGCTAGATTAGGGGCACAGCAGATTAAAGTGGAATCATCTGCATACTGCACAATTTTGGTGTTGGGAATGGATTTGTGGAAGTCATTAATAAAGATGTTGAATAGTAATGGGCCAAGAATGGAGCCTTGGGGTACTCCAGTAGGTGTAGAAAGGAAGGAAGAGGTAACTTGGCCCCATTTCACAGCTTGGGACCTGTTTGAAAGGTAACTGGAGAACGAAAGAGTTGTTTGGCAGAGGTTGAGATTAGATAGGTGGTTTAGAAGGTGGGAATGAGAGATGGTGTCAAAGGCTTTGGATAAGTCAAGAAGAACAGAGGAGACTATGTTACCAGAGTCACATGCTGAGGTGACAGAGTGTAAGAAGGAAAGAAGGGCGGTGGTTGTACTATGTCCGGGGTGGAAGCAGTGTTGAGTAGGAGAGAGAAGTTGGTGTTTGGTAAGGAATGGCAAGAGCTGCAGGTGGATACATTTTTCAAGAATTTTGGATAAAGGAGAGAAGATGGCTATGGGACAGAAGTTGGAGACAGATCAATTTATGACACCCTTGTGGAGAGGCAGAATGAAGGCAGAGCGCCATAGTTTGGGTATGTAGCCTTCGAGTAAAGACCTATTAATTAGGATGCTGACGGGAATGGCAATAGTGTCAGAAGAAGTTTTAAGGAAGGAGGGTGGAATGCTGTCAGGGGCATTGGAACAAGGCTTTAGTTTTTGGAGAAGTTTCTTTATTAGGTTGGTGGATACAGATTTGAGTTCGAAAGAGGGGGCAAGGGATACAGGGACTGAAGCTTGAGCAGGTGGAGGGAGTTATTGTTGGTGAAAGTCTTGGTTAGATCAGCGATAGAAGAGGTGAAAAAATGAATTGAAAAGGAAGGCTATTTCAAGGTCAGATTTGCTGGTATCAGGAGTAGGGTAGTTTTTAGTACCTGGTCTAAGGAGGGAATTAATAGAGTTCCAGAATTGTTTAGGATTTCTTGCATGGTTCTCTTGAAGTTTGATATAGTAAGACTTTTTATCTTTAATGACTTGCTTTTTGACTAGGTTTCTTAACTGTTTATATTTAAGGAAAATTTGTGGATCCTTATGTTTAAGGTGGGCTTTCCAGGTTTTATCTCTTTGAAGCATTATCTTTTTAGTTTCGTTAGTGAGCCAGTTTGATTTCCATTCCAGCTTGATGCCAATATGCTTCTGGCAGACTAAGCAGGGAAGTCATCTTAGACTTATTCTCCTCATGTTTCAAAACTTACACTACATTTGGGTCTTGTGAGGTCAGCAGATATGTATACAGTCCCACTTTTACAGAATTATACATGTAATCAATTTCAATGAGGCCCATATGTCCTTCAGAACAGGGAATATATTGGTATACACTGACTTTTATAAATCATTTGATGATCACAAAGCATCCTTCTTATTTTCCTGTCCACCCTATCTACTGCCTTTTGGAGCCAGTCAATCATTCCAAAACTATAAATTAGTATTATAAATAACTATCAATATATAATTGCAACTCTTCCAAAGAAACCCATTTATCTTGACACAAAGTAATCCCATTAAACTGCACCAAAAACAAATTCCAAACCATTATATCTTGCTTTATTATTTTAAACACTCTAATCTAATTATACTTTTTCCTCCCTCCCCTTAACAAGTTCATCAGTGATCAGCTAAATAGACTATTAGGACCACCTGCCTGACAAGTAATGCTGCATAAACCTAACAACTCCATAACCACTTTATTCTTAGCTTTCTCCTCACCAAACATGGCTATGATTTTAGATCTCACCTTACCTAGCTTCTTCTCTGGTAATTCTTTGTCATGGTCCCTTTCAATAAACACATCACACTGAATGACATTTGATGACCTTTATTAAAACTTCCATAACATAGCTTTGTTCACCGACTTTATTATTTACAACTGAACATAATATCATTGATTCTAAACACAGTATAAACATCCCTGTAATGTTAATCTGGGCAGGGTACCTACTCACACTGCTCAGTAAGCAGTGTCCATATCTCTGCTCATTTACTTTACTTATAAAGTGCGATCCTTGTAATGCTAAAACAAGGCAGCATACCTACTCACCCTGCTCAGTAAGCAGGGTCCATACCTCTACTCATTTACTTTACTTATGAAGCAGTGTCCCATTTCCCTTCATATACCATTCATTGAAGTACCTTCCACCAAATAAGCAGCATCCTTACCTCAGCTTACTCATCTAGTCAGCAAACTTCCTCCAGCTGCTCATTTTCCTTTCCCCAGCTCCTTAAAATAAACATCCAACACCAGAGGGGGAACAGAAGAGGGAAAGCCTGTCCCTCTTCTCCACCAACCAGCCTGACCAGGCTGTTCCCCCTCCCTTCTACCCAAAATTGTTCAACCAACTACCTTCCATAATGGGAAGGGTTAAGCCAAACATCATTCAATGTACCCATCATCTGTAAAGCCCTTAGGGTCCTGCATACCATCCCTAAAACATGCTCTAATGAAACAAAGAAAGTAGAATTACCCATGACTCCACTATACCACTGAGACATCCAATCCAAGAGAATATATTCCTTTTAAACCACTTCCTTCCAGCAACTAATCATGGCTCAGCCTGAACAGAGTGGCAACCTATAGCCACAACCCTGTAAACTGTTGTATATAATTTTAGCCCACCAAACTACCCATTTCTGGCTGTGCATTAACCCGGTTACTCTACGGAATAATCTAACTCCAAAACTTTAATGCTCTAACCCTAAATGGCAGAAAACCAACACCCCTTGACTTAGTTCCTGAAAACTCACCTATTTGCAGCAATGAAGTAATCTATGTGCCCAGCCATAAACACCCCCAATTCACTCATTCTCAACTGACAGTCCAGACTAGAACCCAGGCCACCCCACTCAGAACATCCTAGCAACCATCCAAACTAGAACACTAAACTACTAACCATCCTTAACCACTGCTTGTCCCTGGCCTTTCCCCTCGAAGGTTCACTTCCTCAAAATTACCTCTATCTGTAGTAAGGAATCGAAACCTGACCTACGGCTGCCATACCCTGCAACCAATCTTCCTTTAAACCTTCTAGCTCCCATGTAAACAATGCACCTGGAAGCAAGGATGAAACTTCACTGGCTTGCAAGAGTCATAAGGCTTTAGCCTAATAGGTTCCTGTGTTTCTATGAATGTCGAGACTTTACTCATCCTGTGGGATCCCCAGTCTCCCCATAACCCACCCCAACAGTTTTTCCCCTGGCCCCCCTACCTATCTCTTTCTTACTTGCCCCCTATACCAACGCAATAATCAGCTCCCACTAATTGAACACAGAGGTCTATCATGCTTTAATAAAGTGATTACTCAGCCCTTTATTGTAACTGTTGCCCAATTGAGCTCCCCATGTTTAACCTCCTCGCTTGCCACTGCTTCCATCATCTTCAAACTCACTGTGTAGCAACACAACTGTTACTCCTGACACCACCATCTACAAAGAAAAAGACAAAAGTAAATCTTCTAAAATGTAAAGAAAAGGTTCCACTTTATGCACACCTATTCCAAATTATAGCAGCAGCATTCCAAAACCCCCATCTGCAAGAAAGAAAAGAGACATATAAATCATATAAAATACATAAAGTATATTCAAAGACATCTTCAAAGACAGCCTATTCTGCCAACCCAGGAAGGAATGTACCACCACCCAACACACTTATGACAAAGCAGCCGTAACTGAAGCTAAGTTTCTAATAACCCTATCAAATACCCAATGTGAATTGTACTTCCAGTTGAGTATATTACAACTAACCCCACACTTGAAGGGACATATCTATATCCACAAATCAGGGTAATCTTGCAATTCCATACCACATCCATTAGCGCACTGTATAGGCCAAGTTAACTTATATTGTAAGACCATCTGCCTAACTCTCAACCTTCCATCTCCAAATGAGGAACCCTATTAGCCGCCATAATGTAGCACCAAGAGACAAAATGCAGAAAACCTAATAATAGCTTACTAGCCATTTAACTAGGAAGATAACTTCACCCAGCCCTGATCTTGCGGTGTCGCCCTGATCTAATTCTCTTGTGGTGTCGCCCAAGGGACACCTGGGTCACCCAAATGATAATGCCTATCCAAACTTTTGCAGGCTATTCGGCCCATACCACCAGTTAATCACAGGAAAGTTAAGACAAGAAGGCAGAGATCTGACGAATCCTGAATAGTTTTAAAATTGCAAACCATGTAAATGTTTTTCCGGTTCGCTGTCATTCGTAGTTAGTTGTCTGGGGAAAATATGGCCAGCATATGCTGTCAAGGGTCTTCATAAATTATTTAGTTGAGTTTTTCTGCTCCTAAGTAAGCTCATGCAGCCATATTTTCTTAAGCCAAATGATGCCAAAATAAACTACTGCAAATACCAGACCTCAAACGTATATTTAAGCACTTTCCGTTTACTTGTCAAGGAACCTGGTCAAAACTATCAATAAAGGGGGGACACAGGCCCGTAATTAGGGACACTTTAAATGTTGCTCCTACAACCAAGAAAACTAATGCCACATCATGTTTCTCATTAGCATCATTTTCTAAAGGATATGAAGTGTAAACTCAAATGTCTGTCATTATTTTCTGACTTCAACCCTCAATCATTAGCCCTGATTTGTCAGACAAACAGTAATGTATTAGGAAAGGGCCAAAAACATGAGAAGAGGAATGAACATTCTGCAAAATCTGTGCAGCTAATAGGTAGACTATAATGGTGAAAACAGTTTAATTACCCCCATGCATATGTGGAAAACAACCCTGCCTTAAAGCCCGTGAAATTCGCTAAGGGAAACCTCATTTTGTTTTCCTGATAGGGACATGTGCACCAATTCTGCTGCATGACACCACCACAGACCCCCTGGCCAGCTACCTCTTTCTGACATTACAAAGGATTTAGACATGAATGCCCACACGTCTAATACAGTCATCCTCAGATGCTCATACCATTTGAGGAAAAGGAAGCCAAGTTAGGAGAATCTTAAGCTGGACGCTTCAAACAGCAAAGCTAGTGATTTACTGCCAGCAGCCACTATATACATTCATGTAGAGCTCAATCCATCCATAACCCCTTTCCCATTTTTACACAAGCGGTTGGGGTGTCACTTTAACAGTGGCAATCATCTAGAGCCAAGTTTTACACCACCGGGTGGCTAGCCCTGACACGGTAATTCTCCCACACCATACACACTCACACCTATGGCCAATTTAGAGTGTCCTATCAAACTACTGCATGTTTTTGGAATGTGGGAGGAAAACTGAGCACCCAGAGAAACCCATACAAACACATGCCAGTAGATAATCTGAAAAAGCTGGAATTTCCCATTAAAATTAACACAGAAGACACAATTTTTCCAATCACCACACAACAACTGCATTGTATATCGATGGTATGCATCCCAACCCTTTCTGCTAATTACACAACCTAAATGACAACTAAAAACAACTTCTTGAGATTAATTTCATAATCAATACCTAAATACTAAAGTTTTTGCTGCCCTGACGTGCAACTTCACAGCAAAACTACGCTACAAACTGATTTGCTCTACCAACTATATCTAATCACTTTTCACTTGAAACCCTATATCAGTACTTAAATTGGACATCTATAAAAAAAATTAAATATCCAAAAGCAGAATTCAGCTGTAAAATAAATAAACAATGGCACTGCAAAGAAAGTAACCTCTTCTCCCAAATTAAGCAAAACCAAAAGATTCAAACCACCAACTTTATCAGTATTTTAGAACATAATCAGAGAATAAATATACATGCACGCATTTAGTGAAATGAAACACATACTGTCAAAGCCACATACAGGACAATATCTTTAACTATAATAAGACAAACAATACTAAAGTCACACAAATATTACAAGAAGTGATATTCCAACTACACCAGCAATCTATTTTCAGACACAACTGAAAAGGCATGCACTCACTTCTTTCATAGCAAAGCTCCAAATAAAAGCAAATATAACAACCATATTGTACCATACGCTAAGCTCACATACCAACATGCAGACTACACTATAAAACAACAAAACGCTCCTACTGTTCATGTGGTCTCATTGGAGCAATTTATTTACAGGCATGTACAGACTACATACAATGCAGACGTATGAGACAATGACTGATGGGGTGCAGCTGGAGCCTGAGAACCAGCCGTAAGGCCTACAATCTTAACCGTTTCACCAGCCCCACTCCTGTTCAGTTCACTGACTCAGTCAACAAGCTCGCTCTCCCTCAGCAACCATTTCTCCTCCTAATGAAACATCCAGCCATAATTCCTTAGATTAACCCAGTCCCTCATTCTTACCTCATGCCCCAACACTGCACGAGGAGAGGTGTTGGCCTTCGCCCTTTCCCTCTTCCATGGTGGCTGCCGTCACCGCTGCTGCCACTTCCTTAACTACTGGCTCACCTCACAAAGTGCTCTCTCACTGTGTCTCTTGCACTCTCAGATTTTCCAAACCCAAGATGGCGGTGCACTAGGGTACGAGTGAGTATGCAAGGCACCAGGCCAATAGCAGCAGAGAAGTGGCCACTTTCACTCATTGAGAGAGAGAGCAGGGACACAAAGACACAAAGAGCCATGGTGTGTGGGGGGGGAGCAAATAGTATAAATTGAATGAAGGAAGCCCATACATGTTGTCAGCTTTTTTTTTTCTCACTATGTCTAACAGTCTAGCCATCAACTTACAGTAACAGGTGGTCTGAACTACTTGTTTACAGTTGTTGGGCAGTGAAGAACCTGATTAGGTGGCCCTTAAACACCTGTAGAGAAACTATTCTGTGATAGTTTTGTTGTTGTGCTTGTACTTCTGTGTGCAGTAGTGTGGCTATTTCTGCTAAGAAAAGTCTGCCAGGCAAGAAAAGTCAACCAGCCCGCAAAACAGCTATTGCGGCTCTCTCCTGCCCCCAAACCACCACTAAAGAAACCAAGACAGATTTTTTTTTTTTTTTATACTTACCGATATAACTGCTGGCTCACCACTCAGAACACTCCAGGAAGCAGAACCTACTCGGCAGTCCAGAAAGGCAGCTTACTTGTTCCATGACAATGGCCATTACTCCGGAAGCCCTCCCCCAGTGTCTGAAAGCCCATGAACATCAATGAAGCTTCCCAGCACCACCACCCCCCAACTGACCTACTGCTCCCACCAATGCCCTGCAACATAACTTCCCCACAGCCCTACCAACCTAGGGGAAAACTTTCCAAGTGATTGCACGACCACAACCAACCACCAACAAAACAGCCACAAGGCCTCCAGTCCTCGACTATGCTGGGTAGCCTACCACAACAGTAAAACCTTATCATCTACATGAAGAGTCTGATAAATGGCTACAGCACTGCCTCCTTGAGTAATTTAGCAAAGTAATTACCATAACCATGGCTAAATTACCTGGTACCTGAACAGCTGAAATACATTTAAACAACATCAGTCACCTGCTGACAGGTACTCTTCCTTCATAATTCAACACATGGGACCTTGTACAAATACGTTAATCTCTTGAGCCCCTCGCTACCCTTATCTCATTTCCTCCCAATCCTCCTTGCCTCCACTTAACCCTTTCACGACTCCAACTCACCTAACACCTACTAATATCTATCTAAACCCTCATGAAGATGTCCCAGGACAACTTGGTTTGTTACCAAACTTCATTTCTCACACATCAATAGACAATCCTAAAACATCAATACTTTCGTGTCTCTTATTGCTTATCATCTACCATGGGGACTCCCTATCTGGCACACAAAGCAAAAAAGGCATGTATTTCTTTCAAAAGACCTTTCTTGCCCTCTCCAACCAGCAAAAAAATCATCCAGTGTCCTATCTTTGCTTCACCTTTCACTTGCTCCTAGAACCATAACAATGTGGAGCTAAATTTCTCAAAAGTTGCACAAGGTGCTCAGCAACCCATAACCATAGCTTTATCACAATAAAACTTGCCACCGATGACATTTTATTTATTTATTTATTTTTATTTTACATTTGTTTACCGGGCTAGTCCAAATGGATACATGTCCATTTTCAGTGGAGGGGGGAGGAAAAAAAACACACTACACACTACTAATAATATATAGATATATATGAATATATAATAATAAAAAAAAAAACATAACCTGCAAACTGCAGTTGCTAGACTTTGAGTACAATCTACAATCTAAATGGGTAAAAAAAAAAAAGAAATGATGATTAAATACTACTTTGAGTTTGTAGTTAAGAAGAAAGAGAAAGGCTGTTAAGAATCAGTAAAAAAAAAAAAAAAAAAAAAAAAAAAAAATTATTTAGTTGGATATGCATGCATGGTTGTTTTAGAAGGATTTAGGTTAGGTTTAGAAAGGAGTTAATGTCCAATATTAGTCAGTCATCCATCCAGATAGGCAATTACTTAAACTCTGACTTGACATTTAGGCTTAACAACTAGGGGTCTTTAAACCTCTTAATTAGCTTCAGGGAATTATCTAATGATGCATACTACAGCTTCATATTAATGCTATGTATGTGATCATTTACTTAAATACCTGCAGGAAATAACAGATGATAAGTGAATCAGTATTCTGCCAAGTTTTTCTTCAGCACCAAGCCTAATGCAGAGGCCCAAGACTTACTAAAAGGAGGAAGAATTGTTCTAAAATCTTACCTGCCTTCGCTTCTTTATTTAGCAAAATCTGCAATTTTTACTCCTTACATTTGACTAACTGAAGATTGCTATAGGTATGCTGACTTTCCTCTACTGTGGGTTTAATAGATAACACCAAAATGAGTCTCTCCATCAACTCATACACTATGAGTGAACCCTGATAATGCCACAATTTCAAAATGAATTTGTACAGTCTAATAGGGGATGGCAACAGAAGGTCCTCCAGCCCCTCCCCAATGGGGCAAAGTGTCTCTTGCTCTTTTAGAAGCACCTCACTCTCTTGATGGTATCTCATCTGGCAACAACATTTGCTTACTTCATCCTCTGACAAAAACCCTTTACCTCCTTGTCCTGGTTCCCTTTTTTCTCACCCCACTGTGTGCTCCACCACAAAAAGAATATGTGTAGGTGAAGTTGCAAGATGCTTATTTACATATGCCTGCATTGAAAGTCCAACAAGATCTAGCCTTACTCAGCACCTCCTGCTGACCTCCTTTTGCCAGTCCAGTTACTCTGTAAATCATTGTCACAAGCCAAATGTCTGCATCCCTGCAGTCCCACTAAAGGAACTTATTCACTACCTTTATCTTAAAGAAACACTGGTCATGTGATAACCAAACATTCCCATCTCTCAATCCCTGAGCTTCTCTTATTGTCATAAAATAAGCTAAAAGTAAAAGACCCTGTTCAATCAAAGCCTCACCTCAGGGCTTTGTCCCTAGTGAATGGCGCACTGCTACAGTCATCCCTCTACACAAAGGAGGAGCGACTACAGATCCTGGGAACTACCACCCCATTAGCCTGACAAGTCTGATATGCAAAGCTATGAAACACATCATCATGAGCCTAATAAACAAGGATATAGGGAATCTTCAATCTCTGGATCCCACACAGTTTGGTTTTGTGAAGGGTAGATCATGCCTGCTCAACTTGGTCAAATTTTTTGAGTCAGTCACCAGAGCTGTGGATGAAGACAAGGTGGTTCATACAGCCTACCTTGATCTGACCAAGGCCTTTGATACCATTCCCCACTCAGGAATCATAGAGAAACTCAGTAAGATAGGCATCAGCCCCTATATCACTAGATGGGTTGCAAACTGGCACACAGGTAGAACCCACAGTGTGAAAGTAGCTGACTCAAGTCAGATTGTCGACCAGTCACGAGTGGAGTCCCACAGTATTCGGTCCTGGGTCCTCTCCTGTTTGGTATCTACTTCTCTGAAGTCCAGGCCAACATGAAGGGACTCTGAATGACAACGTTCACAGACGTTTGCAAGTTGGGAGCTATTATTAACTCCCCAAGTGATGTTGACATCCTACAGAAAGGCCTCACTGAGACCAACGATTGGTGTCAGAACCATGGCCTTAAGCTCAATGCCAAAAAATGTGTCATCATTCCCTTTGAAAAAAAGCCAGTTCCTATGAATTACCACATTGATGATAGTCCACTGAACACAGAAGGTGTTATAAGAGATCTGGGAACACAGGTTGACAGCAACCTCTCCTTTGACTACCACATTGCCACTGTGGTCAGAAAGTCCTTCTATGTGACACATCTCATTATTAAGGGTTTTGCATGCAGGAAGAAAGAGATCATTGTCTCCCTTTACTCTTCCCTCATTAGACCAATCATTGAGTATAATGCCCCATTTGGCATGTACATCACTAGACACCTGCAACAACTGGAGAGGCTGCAAAAGAACCTCACAAAGAGCATCCTAGACCTTAAATATTTGTCCTGTATGGACAGACTATAGAGGCGATCCCTGCTTGACTTACAAAGCTATGTCTGAACCAGCTCTGTTAGAATGCTACATCTAAAGAAATCCCAATCCCTCCACACCCAACACTCCTCAGACCTCAACCTCATTACCACAATCAACAGAACGTGCTGGAGGGACAGGTTCATAACTCAGAGACTGACCATGCTATTGAATAGACTTCCCATACATGTCAAGCAGAGCACCTCACTGGTCCTCTTCAAGAGAAATCTTGATGAATGGATGTGAAATAGAAAATTCACCCAAGGGGTCACTCCAGTGGCTTTACTCGACAGAGGCACTGGGAACTAAGGTTGGGTGGCATGATGCCAGGGTAATCCTATGGGCTAGGCTTGTAAAGGCCCCAGGGCCATTACCCTAGTACACACCTATGAACCTATGAACCCTGCTTGGAGTCTTTCATCAGTACAATTGCATAAAATAAAGAAATCCCAGAAATCAATTGTCACATGATCTGTATCTAATCCTGTCTGGTTTGCTTCTTATCAGTGCAGCCAGCATTGTTGGAAGGTTTCTGGATCCATAGGCCTCTGCCTTGTAATCCTATGAGCTCCATATAAATCAATCATCTCTAAAGTGTCTACAAACTACTTCCTTCAAGTCATCTCCTTCTTAGGAATATGCAGAGTAATAAACACACCTTAAGTACCTTCCATAAATGACTGAACTCACTTCTGAGATACTGCTTCACTCAGCTGATCTAGCTCTCCAGATTCCACTAAATCCAATCCAAACAACAGTTGTGAAAGAGATGATTTTCACCTCTGCCTCTCTTCCCTTCTTCCTATGATATCATGCACCATAGTTCATACCTCACCTAACTGCTCTTGCTCCACTCCCTGTTAACCAAATAAGTCAAGCATCCTAAACCTGCCTGCCTTCATCATCCAAATTTTAAAACAAATCTAGTGCATAATCTTGGCCAGCAACTCCACCTCCCTGCCCCCTTTCAACACAACATTCAGCATTATTGCCTACAGAAGTCTCAGCTTTGTCCAATCATAGGATCATAGCAGGTTACTAGGCTATTGACCTGGAGGTCATTTCAAACATAGCCATTTCATCCCAATGTAATGCCGTAGATATTCAAGTCAATACCCAAAATTGTATTTATTAATGACTGCCCATGTCCAGGAGGGTTATGTGCACTATCCTTGGTAAGAATTTACAGTGCCTCATCCATTCATTCACAGACCTTTTGAACAGTGTCATAGAGGTGCTCTGCTTCACATGAATTGGCAGCCTATCCAAAGATGCAGCAGTCACTGGGAGACAAATCTGTCCCGTCAGCATTTCCTATTCAAGTCACAGGCTATATCCTGCTTACTTGCATGTCCTACTGAGCTGCTTTCCACTGCTTCCTTGGTCTGTCCTTCACTGTGGTCTCCTTCTGACCAGGTCATCTTTTGTGCTCTCTTGATTGTTTCATGGGAGCTATTTGATCCAGCCCCTGCTGATGCCCAGATGCTTCTTGGAATAAGTTTTTGGCTGTGCCACAGTGCCTTCCACATCTTCTTAACCTGTGTGACTGTCAACATCCTGAAAGGCAGTCAGGCACATTACCATCTAATGAAAAGAATTTTAGATACATATATACATACATGCATGCATACATACATACATACATACATGTGTGTGTGTGTGTGTGTGTGTGTGTGTGTGTGTGTGTGTGTGTGTGTGTGTATTTGTGTGTGTGTGTGTGTGTGTATCAAGGTCACCATAAATTAATTGAAATCCCTACCTTCTGCCTCACGACAAATTGTTATAATGACAAATCATCTCTTCCCCCATTGCCAACCCCTTTCTTGACTGTATTCCATAAGTTACACTGCCATGTATTCTGTCTTGCAAAATTAATTAAATCTCTGACCACATTGTGTTTCCACCTCCTACTCACTCATTATCCTCTTTATCATTGTCCCAAACCCCTGACCCTACATCTCTTTGTCCTTATAAATCTGCTAGAATTCTACTTATTCACTGACCACATCATGTGAATTTCCCAGTTTCATATATTCACCTCCTCGAGTGTGGGCACCATCTACTGCCAAGGCATAAGCCATGCATACCAAAATAACTCTGCAAGTGATGTTAACTTAGTGTTACCTTAAATACTGAAGCATTTCACCTAACTGGCTGTTTGACTCAATCAATGTCCAATCACCTCCATGTTGAAGGACATGAGGGGGAATTCAATAAAGCCTACATTTGTTTTTTTTTTGTGTATGCATAGAGCAGCAATGCATACATGAGTTCGAACAGTTTTCCATTCAGTAAACGTCACTTACTGGTGCACAAGCATGCTCAAACAGGGAAACTTCCATGCAATGCAAATTTCTGCATACGCAGGTAAATATTATGCAAATGAGGCAGGTGAAGCAATCCAAGAAGGTGAATAGCATCTGTGTAGATTCTGTGTCCATGTTTATAGTGTACGTGGAAATTTTCTACATACATGAGTCTACATGGACAGAAGGAGATGTAAAATTCCACAAATATGGACATAACACCCTAAAAATAGTAGATCACATAAATACATGGGCAAAACATACATTGTGAATGTTTGTAAAAGGAAGGAGATATGTAAAATGTATAATAATTTTTAAAAAAAATTGCGTGTTTGCAATATGTATCTCATAGTGCAAACATGCTTAATAGAAAAAAAATAAAATAATATCTATAATTTAGTGTACATAAATGTAGTATAAGACCCTGCATCAGGTCTGTACAACAGTGCATTCATGCTGTTACCCAGCTTACATGGCTAAGAACCATGTAGTTTCCAGGCCGTCAGCACAAATATGCATGTACATGAGGTTCCTTTGTTGAATTGCTGAAAGGAGCAACCGTGTCCACATATCCCATTCATGTAGGCTCCTATATGGTTTTAATATTCCTGCTGTGTTACTTTTAGAATGTTTTAGTGCTCAGCACATGTTTGCATGGTGTAGCACATAGCTTAGCATGTTTGCACAAGCAGACTACCCACGTGGCAGTGATGACATAGGCATCTGTCAAGGAAAACTGGATACATTCAATTAAAAATATATACTTATGTATAAGCTATGTTGAGCAACACAGTGCATAGTGCCACATCACACACTAAAGTAGGGACTTTAAATCATGTCAATTACATCCAGGTGAACTTCATCATAATCAGCCAATCCCACATTGTTGACCTAAAAGGTAAGCATACACCCTACATTCTGATTTCCCCTCAATATTCTGAACTATTGAAGTAGAGACTTAGACATTTTAACTGAGATAATGCTAGTATTACTGCATCTGTATGACCTAGATGCTGAAGGTGATGCTGTTGATGTTGCTGACAATAGGCCAAGGCCGAAAAGCATAAGAGTGTTCAGGACCAGGTTAACCTTCCAGGAGCTACATGAGCTGGAGATTGTAGAATGCTACAGGGTAGACAGGGACATATTGCAAGAGCTAAATGAGCTCTGCTGCCCTCAACTCAGAGCCAGAGTTAATAGAGGGGGACCCATCCCAGTGGAAACTAAAGTATGTGTAGCCCTTAGGATACTAGGTACAAGTACTTTTCAAAGACCAACTGGAGAAATAATGGGGATCTCACAGGCATCTGCATCTAGAGTACTCCACCAGTTCCTGGATGCCATGCAAAGACTTGCCAGTGAATGCATTTATTTACCCCATGCCCCTGAAGAGAGGGCCAGCAGTATGCATCTCTTCCACCATGTAGCTTTCAAAGACCAACTAGGGGTGTGATGGGGGTGTCACAGGCATCTGAATCCAGGATACTCCAACAATTTCTAGATGGTATGCTCCCATATGCCAGTGAAAAGATATATTTTCCCCTTGATCCTGAGGTGAGGGCCAGCAATATGCAATACTTCTACCATTTAGCACACTACCCTGAAGTACTTGGTGGCATAGAGTGCACTCATGTACATATCAAGGCACCATCTGGTGAGCAGGGGAGAATCTACATTAACCATAAGGAATACCACTTCACCAACTGCCAAGTCATGTGTAATGCCAGGGGATTATCTTGAATGTGTGTGCTGGCAACCCTGGCAGTTATCACAACTCCTATATCTGGTAAACATCATAGCTGTACTGGATGTTTGCTAGAGGGGACATCCCACAGGGCCATTTCCTGGGGATGCTGGCTACCACCTGGAACCATGGATGATGACACCCATCAGAAATGCACACACATCAATTGCACACGCACTGACTAGGAACATCATACAGCATGTGCTTGGGCTTTTGAAGTCTTGGTTCTGGTGCTAAGATATATCTGGTGGAACCCTGCAGTATACTCCAGCCTCATGAGCACAGATGTTCACAGTGTGTGCTGTGCTACACAACCTGATCCCACAGAAAGATCTGCAGCAGGACCAGAAAAGGGAAGGAATACACAGCCACCCATCAGTGCCTAGGTCAGTGCAGCTACAGTCACAAGAGGACTCAGAGGAGGAACCCCCTACTGATATCCCTCTAGGCAGACATAGGCATGCTCAGTATGCCCTGCATTTGGAAAGGGAGACAATGCATAGCAGATTCACTGGCAACCTAGGGGTCTAAGGGCTAACACCTTACTCCTACTCACATATAGATATGAAAATGGATGCTGGCCATATCACACATCCTCTACCTATCCATGCATTGGCTGTGTACTGCTTGCATCAGACAGAGTCATCTCTGAACTATAGTTGTGTCTACTGTTGCAGTTGCTATGTAAGTCCATAACCTACACCATAGTGTAGTGGATTGTTATGTTATGTCATTGTAGCTATGGACCAGGTAAATTATGCAGGCAACTATACTGGGCTATTTGGACAGAGGTTACATCCACATGGAACTACTGACACCCATTCCACTGACATGTCATCATTTGTATTCGGTAGGCCTCATGCATGGAATATGCATGTAGTCCTATTGCAACAGATTGCTGGTACTTCATTCAAGGGACATGTTAGAAAATGAGGTTAAATGATAGTCAGACTAGTGTGTGTCCTAGCAGACCATTGGCTTTTGTTCCTGCACCCCTTAAAACAGCAGTGTCCCCTTGTAACTGCCATACAATAAATCATCTATGCTGTTTTAGCATTCCACACAGTTAGTATGCCACACAGCATCAGAACAGTAATGAACAATTTAAACATACATATTATGTGTTAGTTAACTCAGCATAGCAAAGCAGGTATTTATGCAGGTGATGGTGTTATGGATGATGTCCTGTATGTCAAATTTTCTGTTCCTCACAGGACTAAGGCAGGTAGCATCTGTGATGGTGGTCAGGATTCTAATCCTGAGATATCTGGATGTTTGGTATGTTAAGGAGTAATATGCATTGTTTTACAGACTGTGGCTCTGTATGTGCTATACTAGTATTAACCTATTTCACATATAAAATTACACAATTGCATCTGTGCCACATATCCAAGACCTATTTAAAACTTATTGGGAAATATTGGATTAGTCAGTATCAGAATTATGAAGGTTAGGACTTGAAACCATATATTAGCATGCATATGCTGAAAATAGATAAGTTCTACTTGCAACATGATGCACTATGACAATATAATAACATCTATGAATGAAAAAATTGTGCTGTGATGTAATTTATAGTGATCTGACAGGGCCATACACAAAACACTGATCAATAAACTAGAATAACTAGGTACTGATGCACTTTTGATAAGATGGATAGCTTACATATAGGACATGGCAAGTATCATACAGAAATTGGACAAGTGGAATAACTGGTTACAATCAGAGTGTTCTAAAGGACTCTGTCCTAGGCCCAAACTTGTTCAGATTTCTCTTTACACCTATCCATTTCATTTGAGCTGTTCTACAGTCTGTATGCAGATGACTTGAAATTGGGTAAACTGATTACATGTGTTACAGATGGGGCATGCCTACTAAATAACTTGACTAAACTGAACATTTGGTCACTGGAGTATAATATGCTGATAAATATATCGCAAATTAAGCATATGAGATTTGGAAGACATAAATAGAATGGTGAATATAACATGCAGGACACAGTGACTGAAACTGTAGATTTATTTATGGATCTGTGTATATAGGTAGATCCAGAACTGAGTGCTTATAATCGTATCATAATCCCAGCCTGGAATACAGATAGCTGTGGACTGGAGTCAGTTTATGTAACAGTAAGTCTCTGGTGTAAGCATGCACTGCCCATTTGCGCACTGCTTAGCAACGTGCAAACAAGTGAAAATGCCACTGCACGTGCCCATGCGCTTAGGCAGCATACAAATCCGTTGCTCCTCGTGCAGTTTAGTTTAAAAAAAAAAACAGTGTGTATGTGTGTGTGTGTGTGTGTGTGTGTGTGTGTGTGTGTGTGTGTGTGTGTGTGTGTGTGTGTGTGTATATATACATATATATATATATATATATATATATATATATATATATATATATACATATAGATATGTCTCTGTGTGTCTGTGTGTGTGTGTGTGTGTGTGTGTGTGTGTGTGTGTGTGTGTGTGTATGACTGCATTGCCCTATATACCCAGACTATAGAGAGTAAAGCTGCACTACAACACTTATAATGTTGGACAAAGGACCAGAACGAAGGGCTCAACATTAGATAATACACTTAAAAATATGTGGAAGTGCATAGAATAACATGTGTTGTAATTGGAGGACTATTGGAATATCTGAAGTTCAGAGTTCTGATATCTTCTCTCACGTCATCTGTAAATGATACCATGTTTGAGAGTAAACAACAATTTCTTGTTAACACATGTAAGCATGGGACAAACATGTGTACTTGCTGCAAACATCTGGACATTGGTGAGTTATACCATGTCTCCCTATTACAGCATGTGCAAACCATGAAAATGTATGGCATCGTATATGAATATGTACATATATTGTCAAGCCATATGTTTGTATCTATGACAGCAACAACACCCACATTTTCTACAGCCCCCTGTGTCTGCTAGACTTCACCACACATACTTCAACAACTGAACAAGATGTGTACTGTAATATGTTATGTGCATACTTATTGATAGGGATAATTTAGTTTGTCCACAGGTTTGCCCATCAAAATGCAAACAGACAAATATGCCCAATGTGGGTGCTGTTCTCACATAGCAAGGCTACAAAACAGTTTTCTAACTGTAAGGCTACTCTCTGTAGATGACAGTAGGAGGCAATGTGACGTTGGGTTACAAGCTTTTCTACACTGGGCTTGTTTATGTTGTTTAGGATTACTTCACCTGCAGTCATTTGCAAAGCTGTCTTGAGCTGTGGCATGTACATTAAATGCTGTGATATGTAGTGTATAACCCTGGGAAGGTAAGGGTTCTAAACTCCCTCCAGCCCACTTGGTGTGTGCGTGTGTGTGTGTGTGTGTGTGTGTGTGTGTGTGTGTGTGTGTGTGTGTGTGTGTGTGTGTTTGTGGATATCTCCCCAAACAGCAAATGTGTATTCCCCCCTGACTTCAAAGATGGCATTTCTTTGCAGTTTTTGACACATGCAGTTGATGCAGGCCTCCAAACTCTCATCCTCCACAAGGCCTGCTGATCTCATCTACAATAATACTATCTAAAGCCAAATGCCAGATGTAAGCCTTCGTGTGTGCAATAAATACGATGGTCAGTAGCATATAAGACTAGATATGTAGGGGTTCTAACCTCACTCTAGCCCACTTGGTGTGTGTTTATGTATATATATATATATATATATATATATATATATATATATATATATATATATATCCCAAAGAGCAAGTGTGCATACCACACTGACTTCAAAGCTGGCATTGCTTTTCACTTTTTGGTGCATCCAGTTGATTCAGGCCTCCAAACTCTCATCCTCTACAAGGCCTTCTGATGTCATCTACCATAAGATTACCAAAAGTCATTTTAATGTCAGACTTAAGCTATTGTGCGTACAATAAATACTGTGATCTATAGTGTGTAAGACTAGATAGGTAGGTGTTCTAATCTGACATCAACCCACTTTCTGTATTTGGGTGTGTATGTGCAACTTCCTCAAAACAAATATGAATCCCACACTTACAGACAAACAGGGTTTTGCACTGTTTTGGGCCTAGCAGGTGGTGCAGACCTCCAAACTCTTGTACCTCACCAGGCCTGCTGATGTCATCTACCATAACACTACCTAGAGCAATACTAATGTCAAATGTAAGCTGTGGCACTTGAGTTAAGTAGTGTGATTGGTTTACCATCATTTAGTTGAACTGGAGGTTACCGACAGCAGAAGTTGTGAAAGGAGTGCAGCAGCAATTCAAATAATCAAATACAAATGTTCTGAACTGTCAGGAATGTGAAAACACCTTACACATTCATCATTTTACATGTTTGACATTTGTACAGAGACATTCTTGCTAGTTGCAGTATATTAGCATCATCGCCTCACAAGCAGGTTGAATTATACCCAGGTGAATGTGGATTGTATACAGACGAAGTATGGAGAGTATACTTTTTTCTGAGGATTGCTATCAAATATGCAGGGAAATCTGACATGGAGTGCAATGTCTGAAATAATATTAAATGTAAGTAGTCCTATATGTAGATATTATGAATTGATAACTAAAATGATGTATTTGTTTCCAGATGACTGAGACAGATAGTGTGGAATATACGCCAGGTACAACTGGCTGTTGCTACAGTATGGAAAAAAATTCAGAAAGGATGGTACATATTATTTGTTGAAGGGTATCAATATTACTTGAGGAAGTGCATGGGTGTGAAGTACTACTGGTGTTGTGTGCAGAAGAATAGGTACAAATGTAAGGGTCGCTGTGTGTCTGAGAGTGCTTCAGATGGATATGTACTGCAAAGAAGTACAGGACATTACCATGGGCCGGATTGTTTAAAATCAGACGTCTGTCAGGTGCATGAGTGAATAAAAAGACATGCTCACCATTCCATTGAGGATCTCTGTAAAATAGTGTCAGAGGTCTTGGCAACCACCTCTAGTGCTGTAGATAATGAATTGCTAAACAGCAAAGCTTTGCAAGAGACTGTCACTAGGATTAGGTATAAAAAAAAAGGTAGCTATGTTCAAGGATTTACGCTCTCTCACAGATCTACATCCTGATATGCTTCTTACTAAGAATGAAACATTCATAATAGAGCATGGTGTTGCTAGTGATGTTGGCATACAGATTGTAGTACTGACAACTAATCTAACATAGTTGTGCTCCCCTGAGTTTCTGCTAGTTGGTGACACGTTCCCTATAAGTACGGGGGAGTGTTGGCAGGTTTATACTATCCACTGCCCATTAGACTTTAGTGAAACTAAAAAGGTTGTACCTGTAGTATATAGTATACTTCCTAGCAAAACTGAGGATTGCTATAATCAATTCTGGTCTGCAGTCCTGTCCTTATGTAACCGACACAGTTTGCAACTCATGACACATATGGTTATGTCTGGTTTTGAAAAAGGGGCTGTGCAATACAAATTAAATTGCCAGGTACTGTTTGCAAGGGTTGCTGGTTCCATTTGTGCCAGATTGTATGGTGACAAATACAACTGCATCTAGCCAAAGAGTTTGGAACCAGCATTACCTTTTCTAGACTTTATAAGCAGATACCAGCACTTGCATTTATAGCACCTTCGGAAATCAGTGGAACATTTGCAGATATTGAAAAGGACATGCCAGAATGTAGTCAAGGACTGTGCACGTTCTTTAAAGAAAACTGTCTCATTGATAGACCCAAGAGGTATGGCATGAGAGGAGTTACATCTGAAAGTCATCTCCCCTTGTTTGACATCCCATTTTGGAACCAACATAAAACCTGTACACTGGGTTATCTGAGAACACAAAACTCAGCAGAAGGATGGTATAGGCGTCTTAGGAGTCTTATGGGCAAACAAAGACTATTTATGTTGGACGTGTTGCATGCCATTCAACTTGAAAAAAACTGTGTAGAAGACCTTAGGAGTGGACATCTGTCCAGTTTGCCTTCATCCCATAAAAGACACTGGTTACATGATAAGGAGCATTATTTCCAGAAATTGTTGGCTAGATGTGAGGAAATGACATCACGTGGTTTTGTTACATTAGTGGTGCAGCACTGTTCATTTTAGGTATTTCACTTATGTGTTCACTGACATGGAAAGGAACACTAAGTTGATTGCAAATCATGGAAATTGGTATCAGAAGAGATTGCTAAATACAGTGGGTGTTGCACATCTCGGGTATACACATGAGGAGTGGCACTTCAGCAGCATTCAAAAATACTGATGTGGAATTGCCAACCTACTGCATACACATAGCATTGCTTTAATGCTGATATTACCCTTCTTGAAACATCACCATACATTGGCTAATATAAGAAGATGATGATTTCCCTTGGAAGTATCAATGGGAATTAGCAGTGTTTTGAAAATACAGAATTCGGCATTCTGCATGCACGTTATTTGCCATTTTTATCTGTCGATTAATCCTAATATGGTTCGTATATTATGCGTTCGAATATATGATGGTAAACCATGTGATCTGTGTTCTGTAAGACTATATAGGTAGTGGTTCTAACCTCCTGACAGCTAACTTGGGGGTGTGTGCTGTGCAGTGTTCAGCAGAAATAAATAGGTTGTGGTACTAATCTTACTACAGCCAAGTTTGTGTGTCTGGATGTTAGTCAGAGCATTTTGCATCTGCCTATGGGATCACAAGCTTATTGAAATTTACTTGGCCAATGGCCATAGTCTCCTCAAAATCCTAGCCAAGTTGTTACCCTTATGTACATGCAGTCACAAAGTGAACCAATGATGAAGTGGAACCAATAACAAAAACACAAAACTCCAAAACAAAAGAATTCCACAACATTGCACCAATGTGCTTTTAATAAAAAACAAAGCTTTCAGACATAAGTCCTTCTTCAGTGTTAATAAAATTCATATACAGATAACATCGGATCTACTTCACATTGTCGAAGGCCGACAGTATCGAAGCTGATATTGTCGGCACCAGATTAGCAAAAGCAAAAAAACATCGAACGTTTAAATGGAAATCTCCGTAAGGGGAGATTTCCATTAAGTTCAAAGTAGTACGGTCTCAGAGTTGGTGTATTTAAGTAGGGGTTTGTGGGGGGCGCAGCCCCCCCACATGGGGGTGCAGGGGGGCTTGTCCCCCTGTTTGCAAAGGTAAGTTTTTATTTATTTTTGTTTTTAGGCATTTTTTTATCTTTTGATGTTTCAGAATTCAATGATATGTTGTCGACCATATCAGATTCGATATTTTGAAACTTTGATAAGATAATATAGATGTGATAACAACTCCTTTATACAAAGAAAATTAACAATCACATGACACAGCCTACCTATCACAAATATAACTTAATCAAGCCATTAACAACAGCAATTAATCAACCTTTTCACTGAATAAATCTTAAAAGAATAGTGCAATATAAATACATATGAAACTAAACATAATGGTGTTTCTCATCCATATAAAATTTTATTACATAATGTACCATATACAAAAAATAAAAGAACACACACATATATACATATATATATATATATATATATATATATATATATATAATATGTACATATAACACATACATTCATCACTTTATGTGTTTTTGTTTCTTCTATTCAGACCAGGATGCTTGTCAGCCTGCAAGCGAATAATTCATTCATATTCTCTGTTATCTAACTTATTTCCCAAATCCCCATGCCTGATATCTGCAGTCAAGATGTCTATTACACAAAAAGAAAAGAAGTGTGATATATCCTTTTCATGTATATGCTGGGCTAGAGAATTTGTTAACACTTTCCTTCTAATCTCTGACTTTTGTTCAGTTATCCTATCTCTCAACCTCCTGGTTGAATTACCAACATAAAAACATGAACATTACTGACATAGCGCTAAATACACCACATTTTGGGTTTACATGTAGCTGTATAATATATATCAAATTTTTTACAACTAGCAGGATGTATGAATTCAGTTATTGTAGTTATACTGACACAGCATGCACAATTATAATAACAATATATCCTTTTTTATTATATTGTGTATATCCTGTTCTTTTTAAATCAAAATCCTTATAACAAAGGCATTTTTTTATACTATTACAATTTCTATAGGTGAAATATGGCCTATCCGGGATCTACTTCCCATAGCCTGGTAAAGCCTTCAGGATATACCTGTTGTTTCTAATCACCTGCTTTTTGTCTCTACTTGTTCTGCTATAAGTCATTAAATATCTCAAGTTATTATCAGATCTTAATTGTGAACATGTAGAACCATTTGGCACAGAAAAATATGGTTTTGCTTTTCCTTGTCTCATAGATAAAATCTCATTTTTGGCCATTTCCAAATCATCTTTGTTATATCCTCTCTCCAAAAATTAATTTGTCATATCTTGCATCTGTTCAAGACAAATGGTATCTTGGGTGTTTAGCCTACTGACATGTAAATATTGTCCTTTAGGTATACCCTTAAAGACATGCTTAGCATGCATACTTGTGTAAATATTTGTTGGCTTGTGTATCCTTTTTATAAATACTAGTGTCTATTCTAGTGTCTTTTTTTGAGAAAGTGACATCCAAAAAATTAATGCTAGTTGCTGAGCAATTTATCTCAAACTTCAAAAAATCATCCACTTTATTCATATAAGAATAAAAATCCAACAATTCATCCATTGTGCCATGCCAAGCCAGAAAAATATCATCTACAAAACATTTGTAGAATAATACCTTATGTGCCTCCTTATTTTTCTGGCCAAACACGTTAGTTTCTTCCCACTTGCTTAGTGTTAAATTTGCGTATGTATTAGCAATTGCTGTTCCCATAGCTATACCAGAAATCTCTTGATATAGTTGTTTATTAAATACAAATATATTATTCTGTAAGACTAGATCAAGAAGCTCACATATTGTTTCTATATATATGGCAGGTAGACAGCCATCTCCCAGCAATATCTCTCTAATTTTCTCTATTACATATTAATTTGGAATAACAGTAAATAAGGATTTTATATCCATTGTCACTAACAAAAAAATCTCTTACTACATTTGTGTTGTACCATTCATGAAACTGTTTGAGAAAATATCCTGTATCAGTGATATAACTAGAAACCTTAGCCAGATAACCTTTCAGATGTTTTTCAAAGTAAACAGAAAAGATCTCAGTAACCCATCCTCAACCTGAAACAACTGGTCTCATAGGTGGTTGATCCCTTGACTTGAGTACCTTGGGAAGGCCATACAGAATTGGTATAGTGGGGCATGGCACAGTAAAGAAATTAAATGTGTCAATATCATTGTCACCAGACAACTGCAAATCATATATAGCCATGTTTATTTTAATGATATCAGTAACATTTTTATCCATTATCAATTTGAATGTCATTCTATCAGACACTCGATTATCCATGGCTTTAACATAATCAGCTACATTCATAATCACTATACTGCCACCCTTGTCAGCTGCTTTAATGATCAACTCCTTATGATTTTCTAAATTTTTTAGTGCTGCAGTCTCTTCTCTAGTCATTATACATTTTTCTATAGTGGTTGTGATCATATATTTCCCTAATGTTTTGCTCACATATGTCATTAAATACAGTGATGATCGGGTCACTATAAGGTACAAATGTACTGCTTCTCTTACATTCATTAGTCATACTAGGACCCAGGTCTTTATAAATATTTTTCAAATTTAAATTACGCGTAACAGCTTTAAATCAATCATTGCATTTACCAGATTATCTGTACACATAGGAATGAATTTCAAACCCTTTGAAAGCAATGAAAGTTCAGTTTCATTCAATTGGTAGTCAGACAAATTTATCACAGTGCTTTTCCTTTGTAAATCAGTAATTCTATTTATTACCCCTATATTTTTCATCACATCAAGTGAATCATTATTATTTGCATTACTAGGCAGCTGGCCTGCAACATATATATCGACTAGTGCATTCTGTTCACCTTCAATGTCAGCTTGTATATTTACCATTGTATTTACACCACTAGGTTGCTGCCCTACAACATGCCCATCAACTAATATACTCTGTTCATCTACAGAATCAATTTGTATATTTGCCATTTTAATGCTATTCTCAATTAAATTAGATGAATTAAATACAGGTGGATTATGTGCAATGGAATTACTACCATTATGTTCACCTACCTTAGTAGGTTCACTTCCATTACATCTCTCGCTTTTGTACTGAAGCATACAAATGCTTCATGTATAGCTTCAGTACAAAAGCGAGCTGTTGTGGCAGAGTTATCCAACCCTACTTATGATGTAGGGTTGAATTACACATATGGTGTAGAACTAGGAATGGTTTAAAAAATGTAAGAGAACATAAAGAAATGGAATGTATTCATATGAACGTGACTGATAATATCATAGAGAGATGTAATGGAAGTGACCCTACTAAGGTAGGTGAACATAATGGTAGTAATTCCATTGCACATAATCCACCTGTATGTAATTCATCTAATTTAATTGAGAATAGCATTAAAATGGCAAATATACAAACTGATTCTGTAGATGAACAGAGTATATTAGTTGATGTGCATGTTGTAGGTCAGCAACCTAGTGGTATAAATACAATGGTAAATATACAAGCTGACATTGAAGGTGAACAGAATGCACTAGCTGATATATATGTTGCAGGCCAGCTGCCTAGTAATGCAAATAATAATGGTTCACTTGATGTGATGAAAAATATAGGGGTAATAAATAGCATTACTGATTTGCAAAGGAAAAGCACTGTGATAAATTTGTCTGACTACCAATTGAATGAAACTGAACTTTCATTGCTTTCAAAGGGTTTGAAATTCATTCCTATGTGTACAGATAATGTGGTAAATGCAGTGACTGATTTAAAGCTGTTTACGTGTAATTTAAATTTGAAAAATATAAAGACCTGGGTCCTAGTATGACTAATGAATGTAAGAGAAGCAGTACGTTTATACCTTATAGTGACCCGATCATCACTGTATTTAATGACATATGTGAGCAACACATTAGGGAAATATATGATCACAACAACTGCAGAAAAATGTATAATTTGACTAGAGAAGAGACTGCAGCAGTAGAAAAATTAGAAAATCATAAGGAGTTGATCATCAAAGAAGCTGACAAGGGTGGCAGTATAGTGATTATGAATGTAGCTGATTATCTTAAAGCCATGGATAACTGAGTGTCTGATAGAATGACATTCAAATTGATAATGGATAAAAATGTTACTGATATCATCACTAAAATAAACATGGCTATATATGATTTGCAGTTGTCTGGTGACATTGATATTGACACATTTAATTTCTTTACTGTGCCATGCCCCACTATACCAATTCTGTATGGCCTTCCCAAGGTACACAAGTCAAGGGATCAACCACCTATGAGACCAATTGTTTCAGGTCGAGGATGGGATACTGATCCTTTATCTGTGTAACTTGAAGGGTATACCTAAAGGACAATATTTACGTGCCAGTAGGCTAAACACCCAAGATACCATTTGTCCTGAACAGATGCAAGACATGACAAATGAATTTTTGGAGAGAGGATATAACAAAGATGATTTGGAAATGGCCAAAAATGAGGTTTTATCTGAGACAAGGAAAAGCAAAACCTTACTTTTTTGAGCCAGATAGTTCTACATGTCCACAATTAAGATCTGACAATAACTTGAGATATTTAATGACTTATAGCAGAACAAGTAGAGACATAGAACAGGTGATTAGAAGCAACTGGTATATCCTGAAGGCTTTACCAGGCTATGGGAAGTGGATCCCCAATAGGCCATACTTCACCTATAGAAATTGTAATAGTATAAAAAAACACCTTTGTTATAAGGATTTTGATTTAAAAAGAATAGGACATACACAATATAATAAAAAAGGGACATATCATTGTTATAATTGTTTATGCTGTGTCAGTATAACTACAGTGACTGAATTCATACATCCTACTAGTGGTAAGAAACTTGATATCTATTGTACAGCTACATGTAATACCCAAAATGTGGTGTATTTAGTGCAATATCAGCAATGTTCATGTTTTTATGCTGACAAGTCAACCAGGAGGATGAGAGACAGGATAAATGAACATAAGTCAGAGATTAGAAGGAAAGTATTAACAAATTCTCTAGCCCAGCATTTACATGAAAAGGATATATCACACTTATTTTCTTTTTTGTGTAATAGACATCTTGATTGCAGATATCAGGCATGGGGATTTGGGAAATAAGTCAGATATCAGAGAATATGAATGGATTATTCGCTTGCAGGCTGACAAGCATCCTGGTCTGAATAAGCAAACTACCATTAAACCTATTTTAAAGAAGAAACAACAACAAATAAAGTGATGAATGTATGTGTTATATGTACATGTTTTATATATATATATATATATATATATATATATATATATATATATATATATATATATACTTTTATTTTTTGTATATGGGACATTATGTACTAGAATTTTATATGGATGAGAAACACCATTATTGTTTAGTTTCATATGTATTTATTTGTACTATTCTTTTAAGATTTATTCAGTGAAAAGGCTGATTAATTGATGTTCTTAATGGCTTGATTGAGTTATATTTGTTTTAGGTAGGCTGTAACTTGTGATTATTAATTTTCTTTGTATAAAAGAGATGTTATCTGTATATGAATTGTTTTAACATTGAAGAAGGACTTATGTCTGAAAGCTTTGTTTTTTTTTTAAAAGTACATTGGTGCAACGTTGTGGAACCTTCTTTTGTTTTGGACCCGTATGTGCATGATCAGCACCTATTGCCCCTGTCCAAGGAGCACACAAGTGGAACCGCCAGCCATGGTGAAATTAAGGTCATCTATCCAATTGTATTTACTGCATCTAAAGAGGGTCAATGAGGTGTTCTGTTTGACATGATGTGGGAGTCAGTTCCAAAGGTGTGTTAAAATGTGGTAGACATTTCTCTCTCTCCAGCAGATTGTATTAATGTCAAATGCCAGGTTAAGGTCTACACAGTGAGTAACCTGTGTATCATTTGACTTACAGATATACAGCATTTCAAATACAGCAGAGACAGAGACTGCCTCATATTCAAGCCAGAACTTACCAAGTAGTCTGTATGAGACACAATAAAATCACCGTGATATCAGGTGATTACCATGGACAGATGCTGAAGATCTGAATTCCCCTTGTGAGGAAACTTTGTGGTCTCTCCAGTTGTTGCAGGTGCTTGTAAAGGTACATACCAAAAGGGCTGTTGCTCTCAACTACTGGTTTGCAAATAGAGGAGGACATGGAAGTTACGACATATAATTTTCTGGAGACAATGCCCTCAGTTATTACATGAGCATGACAGAATGCAGAGACATGGTGATTTAAGGTAAGTTAGCTGTCAACCTGTGTGCCCAGCTCTCCCAGCCTTGAGCATGTATGTCAGGTGTTGCTATTGATGTGGTACTTAGCAGGAACATCACTGTTACTGAACGCAATGATAATACATATATTTGCATTGCTTTTAAGCTCATAACTTTGGCAACAATCCTTCATTCAAGTAAGACCCTCACGTAAGATGTTGACACACCCAGTTTGCAGGCATCTGCAAACCTTGTCAGTCACAGACATGTATTTTGTGCTTGTACTTTGGAAAAATGGATTCCAAACAATACAGGACCCTCAACTAACCCTGTGGAATGCCACTGGTTAGATCTTGAGTATTGGAGGTGGATTCCCCTATTTTAACTTTATGACCTCAATCACTGAGGTAGTGAATGACCCCTCTAATGAAATAAGGGTCAATGTCTAGTTGGGTGTATTTGTCAATGATGGCTAAGTTGGGGATAGTGTCAAATGCTTTGGCTAAGTCCAGGTAGGCTGTATGCACAGACTTCCCCTCATCCAGGTCCTAGGTGATTGTCTCAAATATGTCAACCAGGTTTAGCAGTTATGACCTCCTCTGACAAATTCAAGCTGTGTAGGGTCAACTGTGTGGATATTACTGATATCTTTGTTGATAAGGTACATGATGATTTGCCATATGGTCTTGCAGATATGGTTAGTCAAGATAATAAGTATATAGTTTCCAAGGTCAGTGGATGTACCACCTCTGTGCAAGCAGATAACGGTGGCTGTTTCTATTCAGCTGGGACAAAGCCGGTGGTTACACTATGACTGCAAAGATTTCCCAATGGTGCTAGTACTCTATGTTGAAGACCATGGAAGACTCAGTCTGTGATGTTATCATGTCCTGTAAATGCTGTGTTTTTGTCCATAGAGAAGCCATTTTTGACCTGCGATTTACAGATACAAGGTAGGGAACAGGTGGTAGGATTGTCATAAGGTATATGTGGTGGGGATGTGGTAGTGATGGTTTCACAGAACCTGCTGGCCAGCAGGCTAGCTATATTGAGAGGGTCTATATATGAGGTATCATTAACCATGAGTTTAGTATACATATGGGCCCTTCCTTTTGGGTTACAAATGTAACTATAGAATGCCTTGTGGATGTCCTTTGTGGAGGAGGCTAATTTGAAAACATACTTTGTTTTGGAGGACTTCACAATGACATGTATTTGCTAGTTTAAGCTGACGAGGGAGTGTTTCCAGTTTAAGGGGGCTCCCTCCCTCCTACCCTTAGACACCAATGTCTTCCTATTCTTGTAAAGCCTATTACTGGCAGTTGTCCACCAGGCAGGTTTGCTTCACCATGAGGTCCTTGTTGTACTCTTGTCAAGTACACTGAGCCAATGCAGTCATATAAATGTTTGTATAAAGCATTGGTGCTGAGCTCAGCATAGTTGCCAGTTACATCTGAGGGAGTAGGTGCAGTGAAACTATTTATACCAAGCCATAGGGGGTTATAATCTGGATTGGTGAATG
>NC_056745.1:1277750538-1277780538 GCF_019279795.1 Protopterus annectens
CAGCTGTGCTGAGACAAGCAGTAGTAATATCCAGGCAGCAACGATTCAGGTGACTCCCTTCTTTTCAGCATTCTTCATAAGGTAATTGTTTTTTCCCAGTATGCACTGCTTGACTGCCTAAATATGCCATCCTTAACTTTACAGGGTGTACATATTACATTCCCCTCCAGTGTTTGGCAGTGTTCTGTGCAGGACCAGACACCTTGGGTGACATTTTTCTTAGAAACCATGATAGCATTAACTCCAGTACTGAGTTGCACACAAGACAGCCAGCATGCACTGTAATGCATTGTCCCCATAGTTGTGGAACAGATACTTATGACATTGAGTGATATACTCAATACAACTGTGTAATCAATAATAAAGGCTCTGTTGCCATGGATATGAGTATTCCCACTGTGACCTTTACCATCATATTGGATATGAGCATTGTGAGGCAATGCAGGAATTGAAACATGTTTACCGACAACTACTTCATTATCAAAGACATTGATATGGTATGTGAGAAATGCATAAACACAATGTCACTGGAGGCAAAGCGCTCACATAAAAGTACTCCTAATGTCAGCAAGATAGTCAGTGGTACACATGCCACAGCCATCACACAAAATCCATAGCAGACATGAGCTGAGGCACTCACCTGTAACCTACATAAATCACAAAAACCTAGTAGAGAAAGTCCAGATAACAAATACGCTCATCATCCCCATATGCACTCTGTGAAAACAACATGCATATCAACACATAGAACAACATGTCATGGAGGAACAACCTATAAGTCCATAAGTCAAGCCGACACACAATCCAACACTCTAGTCATCGCTGACTTTAAGCAAATGAAGAGCTGTCATTGAGTTCCATACTGACAAAAATGTTCTTCAGGAGGGGCTGACACAGACATGCAATTGTCATCAGTGCCATGGGCTAACACTAAATACCAAGAAATGCACAATACTATCCTTTGGGAAGCCAGTACACCTCGAACAGTTGACCGAGTAGCCAGTGACATATGGACACAGATAGTGATCTACCCTTTGCCTGTCACGTACCTGTAATATTGTAGACATCATTCTGTGTTGCACAATGTATAAACAGAAGCATAGCATGTAAATCCAAGGAAGCCATTGTTCCTGTTGTAATCGGCATTCAACAGACCTATCATTGGTGCAATGCCACCTTTGGTATGTAACTAGCCAGGCATATCTGACAACTGTAACATCCACAGAGGTACCTCAGTAAAGGACTACATGGTGTATGTAACGTGTCCTATGCAGACCACTAAAGGCCCTATCCTTGTAATCTGTCTCCTACATGCTTTGGAGGGGAGGTGTATGACTGCCATGCATCCATGTATTTAGCTTTTGTACGACTGCCTTGGTAACTGGAACTGGGATTGTGTGTTTTGCGACCTTCGACACTTAAGTTACGTTTTGGACTATTTTTTAACTGGATACTTGAGTACCTGTTTTTACTGTATTGAACATTAAATTCTGCGAGTGTTTTACATCCATTTACTGGGGCTTTGGTGTTTGCAGCTTCAGTAGTTTGTGGACGTTTATTGGTGTTTGCCATGCAGGGTCGTGTCAGACTCCACTATGGGCCTCTTGCATATCCACAAAACAAGCAGCACCAGAATCAATTGTTCTACAGACCAACACCTTGACAGTGGTATACACAGAACATGCTGGAGAGACAGGTATGTAACCCAGAGACTGCACCCTATATGGAACAGGCTCCACATCCATGTGAAGCACATTTCCTCCCTAATGCAAATCAAGTGCAAGTTACACTACTGGATGGGGAACAGGACAATCATACCTGCTTGTGGACCAAGGTCTACAATGGACACAGGCAAACTGTGGCTGGTTCAACCCCCATGCCCTGGCTTGCAGATGTCTCAGCCCCCAAAACCCTGCTTAAACTTATCAATGGTATCATATCTTGACAGAGTTTAGGGTTGCATTGCTAGGCTTAAAGGAGCCCTTGTGTTCGTTAGCATATTAACCATATATGAACCTATGAACTCCAGAATCTATACTGTGTTACCTTTCTAACGGCATTTGTCTGGTGTGCTGACATTCAGTTCTGTGCTCTGATGTTGATTGGTTGATTGTAGATGTGTACCCATATGTGTATCCTACACAATCCTGGCAGTAAGGCATAAACATTTTCATGTGACACCTGACATTATGTGACTACACCACCTTTACAACAGCATCCATTGTAATGTACACTATTATGGTATAGTCATTATAAATGGCAACATACAAATTCTGAAAATGAATAGTACAAGTAGCATGTAAAAAGCAACATTGGATGAAACAAATTCATATTAATGTAGATACTCACTCTGCATCAGATACATAGCTTTATTTCCTGAGTGAAATGGCACAGGTATTATCACTTGTACAGGGTGTTGTGTGGGGGTGCAGGAGGCCTAGGATGACCCTATAGGTTGGCAAGCTTGTGCGTGATCGCTCTAAAAAACATGTGCTAGCAAGTACGGCAGATGCACAAGCCACAGTAGCTTGAATATTTAACAGACAAAAAGGCCAGCACCAGGGATGGAAGCAGAAATAGAAGCAAAAATATTTTATTGTTTGAACAAGACCGGTTTCAGCTTATAGCTTTCTTCAGTGGTTATACATGATCTGTGGTTGACAAACTGCATTTAAATAATGGAACCAATGAAGCAAATAATGACATCATTTCCTGTTAGACCCAAAAAAATATAGTGCAAATAAATACATGTACACATATGTATATATAATATATTATATATATATATATATATATATATATATATATATATATATATATATATATATGAAAATTGAAAATATAAAAAAATTAACAACAAAAATTGAATGTATTCAGAAGAATATAGGTTATTAAAATAATAAATGGACATTTATCAGAAACTTAATAAAAGTTTTATAACTTGTCATTAAGACCTGGGGAAAAAAGACCCCCTAGTTTCACTATCCATTTCTTTTCTTTAGTGTTAAGTAAATCATGCCATCCTGTTCTGAAATCTTTATTTCCAAAAACTCTATCAATAATGGTAAAAGTAAATTTGGCTGTTGGATGAGTGAGTGAGTGTTTGTACAATGCGTTGGTCATTCTACCATTCCTAATGTCACCCAAATGTTCAGACATGCGACATCTGAACTGCCTTGAGGTCTGACCAATATAAAACGCTTGGCATGTACAAGTTACTAAATAAATGACCCACTCACTTCCACAGTTGGCAAAACACTTGATGTCAAATAATTTGCCTGTATTTTTACTGGTAAAGTTCTTGGTCTTGAAAATGTATTTACAAAATGAGCAATGTCCACATGGATAACACCCCACTAGTCTGTCTCCAGAGAGAGTGGTTTGACGATACAGGCTTGATTGAGATGTAATCCTTTTATAATAAAAAAAATGTGATCGAAGAGTTTTACCTTTTCTGTATGAAAATTTGCATCTCTCCCCCAACCAGTCATCTAATCTTATGTTACTTTTGCTGCTGGCTGTTGGCTTTGGGAAATTGGAAGCTGAAGCCATTTTGTGGTGTGGCTTGGTGTATCTGTAGGAGAGGATTCCTTATTGGATATATGGTTATTTTGTTTAGATCCACGTTCCTAGAACAACTGGTTAATTCATTGCCTTATTGGACTTGGGAACCACTTATTGTTTTTTCATGCATTTCAGTGAGTGTATTCAGTGAGTTAAGCTCAGCATTACTTATATTGGCAACGTGGACATTTTTGGTTCCATCCTTACTGTGTACTATTATTGCTCTTGGATTTATATATTTTGTGCCGCAATGTCGTGGATCAACACTTTATCTTACTTTTACTGATGCTTCTAGTGGCTGAGCATTTATTTAGGTTAGTACTACCATCTTTTTTTTTTTTTTTTTTACTAAGACTTTTGTCATTCAAGACAATTCTCAGACACTCGTCATCTATCAGCACCAGGCGATTCTGAATGTTCCTTGATTAGTATTGACAATTCTTTTGGACAGTACTGGGACACTTCCAAGATTGTGGCGCTTATTTATAGTGGATAAAAAGAGATTGATACACTGATTTTTTCAAGTATAATATCTATCATTCTTCAAAAACAACGGATTGATATTTTACTTTGTTGAACAATTTCAAATTAGTTATTGGGACTTTATCACTTTTTATACCATTTGTGGCTAAATACAAAAGACTGTGTTATTAGTTCCTCTACCGGAACAATGGCATATTTTACATTTGGACCTTGAGTGATTGGTTACTTGTTTTTTATATATAAATATTTCTAGATGTGTTTTTTTGTTTGTACAAACACCTTGTCATTTTCATTTGTACCCAATATATCATATAATTTGTGATTTAACCCTATTACGATAGGGACAGTATTACTTCGAATATATAGGGGCGATTGTTTTATTGCTGATCAGTACATTTTTTCAAGCACATACCGACTTTTGGTTCACACATAGAGGTCTGCATTGGATTATATAACTCAATCTGTGTATATATGTTTTTGTCTAATATATTGCACACTTGCTTTAGCAATGATTGAAGTCGGCTATGCATAGAGTATTGTATTAACAGATGACAGACCAATATTGGTCAGTACCACAGATGTTATATACAGCTTTTTTTCTGTGTGCTTTATAATGATATGGGGTTTCTCATTTTGATATATACATATATATATATACACAGTTGGGATCTATTGTGCGTCTTTGCTAATTAGGATAATTGTCATGGTTCCTAACTAGTTATAGTTCACCCTTTTTACAGACCAAATAATTTTGGTTTGGTCTCATTTACCATACCAGGCTTTTGCATTATGAAATCAATATATACAAATGTTTGCATTTGTACTTTTGGGACAGTTTAGCAGCTTGTAGCAACACATCTTTGATGGTTCATTTTTTTGCGTTATTTTGTGGATTTATTTATGCTTCCATTTTTATATTTTCTGAGTAGCATAACGATTTTTACTGGGTCTGTGGTTATTCTATGAGATTTGGTCCCTTGGCATGCCATACACTTCTCTGTGACTGGCTCTTTATTCACCAATTCCCTACTACATACCTCAATAGACCATCGATTTTCTGGGTACTATATAGCTCATTATTCTTTTATACCACACATCACATTTGACTGTTACTTAATCTACAACTTATTGCCATGGATCTCAATAAACTACTTCATGGCTTGTGCGTAGACAAAGATGATATCCAAGTCTATGGAATAGGATTGGATAATGGTTCCAAAGAAAACAGTATCAATGATCCAGTTGGCGGTTGTAGTTCTCTGTTCATACAATTGGACAAACAAATTATAACCTTACGTAACAACATTTGGCATTCCAGGCTCTTCAAAGCCTACCAAAATCGTAACATAACACCGAGAGGCTTAAGAGTCAAACATCAGCCTTTGGTCAGTAAAGCAGATGAAACTCTTTTACAGGATTGGAAATTGGCTCAGCAGAGGGCCTCTATGTCATTTGTGAATATATTAGCCTCTTTTTATGAAAGGATGGTACAAGTCAATATTTGTGATGTGCAGGAAACATGCAATCAGTTGAAAGAATATGAAAGTTTACCCAACTTTAAGGATAAATTGAGTAAATTATCCAGGGAATTGGTGGCCTTTGAGAATGGTCTTAAGGAGAAAAAAATTACATAAATTCAATAGGGATGTGCAAGACTATGGAAAGGGCAAACCCTTTGAGTCACAGAGAAGTGTGAGGTTTGCTGAGGGCACCGAGACTCCAAGTAATCCCAATTTCACATGCAGGAAAAGACCTAGGTCAATATTAAAGAAGGATTCCTCACAAGGTACCACCTCTGGTGAGGAATCCTCTGCTACAGATAGGAAAGCTAACCACGTTAGTGACTCCCCCATTTTAAAAAAGGATCGCAATTCTGAATCCCCTTTAGATGTAGAAGAAATAGGGGGGGGACGCAAGCACAGGCATAGATACTCTAGAGGGCTTTCTTCAGAGTATAGTGAAATGAATCCTATATTTTCTAACATACACAATATCTCTAGTTATGTACTAACTTCTAATCAAGAAACTCTGTTAAATAAAGGACTTGGATATATTCCATTTTTTTTTGTGGACGAAAGTGATTTTGTTGCTGATACTTTGGCTTTTTGTCGTAAAATTAACCTAAAATTGTATTTTGATCAACAAGATAATACTCAAAGATCTACTGAATTTCGCTTCTTACCATCCAATTTTAATCCACCCATGGATAAGCATGTAAATATATTCCAACAAGCAATTATTAAAGATTTGCACCATATTTTGGGTTCAGGTAACATCTTGAGACAGAATCTTAGCATGGATGAACAACAGGCACTACTTGATCTCAAATCTAATTACGACATTGTTATTCTTCCAGCAGATAAGGGTGGGGCCATAGTGATTATGGATTCCAGTTATTACTGGGCTGAAGGTAAAAGACAGTTGTCTAACAATCAGCACTATTTCCATATGCCTGTAGACCCCACCCCAAATTTTAAAAAAGCCTTTGACGCTTTTCTTGATTCTGCAGTAGAGGAAGGAATCATCAGTGCAAAAACAAGAATTCAACTAACAGTACGGGACCCCTGCAAACAATATCTCTATCTTTTACCCAAAATCCACAAATCCCTTAGGGAACCTCCCGGTAGACCTATAGTCTTGGGAATTGGTTCACTTACTGAACCCTTATCTGTCTATATAACAGAACACTTGAAGCCCCTACTGGCATATATCAGGGCCAGAATTAAAGGCACAACTGAATTTCTTCAAATAGTTTCGGAATCCCAATTGGAATCTCATTGGCTCATGTGTACTTTGGATGTGAAGTCTTTATATACCTGCATTCCCCATTGGGCCGGATTGATGGCATTGGAATTTTGGTTGAATAGAACCAACATTTATCCTCCAAGTTTTAACACTCTTTTAGTCTGTATGGCTGAACACATACTTACCAGGATTTTTTTTTTATTTCCAGGACCAATGCTACTGGCAAATTCAGGGTGCAGCTATGGGGACTTCTTTTGCCCCTATTTATGCAGATCTATTTATGAGGTATATAGAGAAACAGATCATCTATGATGGTATGCATAATTTATATTTGCCTGAAATTGATATTTGGAAGCGCTATTTGGATGACTGTTGGCTAGTTTGGAGAGGGGGATCAGAATATCTTACAGAATTTGTGGAATATCTCAACTGTAATAAGTGGGGTGTTGAATTTACTGTTAATTATCATGCTCAAGAAATTGATTTTTTGGATGTTCATTTGGAGCGAAAACTAGATCACACACTTAGAACAACAGTCTACAGGAAGTATCCACAATACAATAGTTTGCTACATGCTTCAAGCTTACATCCCAGACACACAATTAACAACATTCCTAAATCACAATTTCTTAGAATTAGAAGAATTTGCTCTTCAGAGCAAGACCTCACCATATGTCAACAAGATCTGACTGACAGATTTTTAGAGAGAGGGTATAAGCATGATAATGTCCATAATGCCTCTACATGGGCATGTAATCAATCTAGAGAAACTTTATTATCATACAAATCAAAACATTCTCAGGACAAACAGGATACTATCAGGCTAGTCACTACTTTTGGGAGGAATACTTCTCAGTTTATAGATATTATCAGCAAAAACTGGAACATACTTAAAAGTAACATAAGATTAGATGACTGGTTGAGGGAGAGATGCAAATTTTCATACAGAAAAGGTAAAACTCTTCGATCACATTTTTCTTATTATAAAATGATTACATCTCAATCAAGCCTGTATCATCAAACCACTCTCTCTGGAGACAGACTAGTGGGGTGTTATCCATGCGGACATTGCTCATTTTGTATATACATTTTCAAGACCAAGAACTTTACCAGTAAAAATACAGGCAAATTATTTGACATTAAGTGTTTTGCCAACTGTGGAAGTGAGTGGGTCATTTATTTAGTAACTTGTACATGCCAAGCGTTTTATATTTGTCAGACCTCAAGACAGTTCAGATGTCGCATGTCTGAACATTTGGGGGATATTAGGAATGGTAGAATGACCAACGCATTGTACAAACACTCACTCACTCATCCAACAGCCAAATTTACTTTTACCATTATTGATAGAGTTTTTGGAAATAAAGATTTCAGAACAGGATGACACGATTTACTTAACACTAAAGAAAAGAAATGGATAGTGAAACTAGGGAGTCTCTTTTCCCCAGGTCTTAATGACAAGTTATAAAACTTTTATCAAGTTTCTGATAAATGTCCAGTTATTATTTTAATAACCTATATTCTTCTGAATACATTCAATTTTTGTTGTTAATTTTTTTATATTTTCAATTTTCATAGATATATATATATATATATATATATATATATATATATATATTTTATATTGTATATACATATGTATACATGTATTTCATTTGCACTACTTCTTTTTTTTTTTTTTTTTTTTGGGTCTAACAGGATATGATGTCATTATTTGCTTCATTGGTTTCATTATTTAAATGCAGTTTGTCAACCACATATCATGTATAACCACTGAAGAAAGCTATAAGCTGAAACCGGTCTGGTTCAAACAATAAAATATTTTTGCTTTTATTTCTGCTTCCATCCCTGGTGCTGGCCTTTTTGTCTGTTAAATATTCAAGCTTGTGCGTGAGTCAGGAAGGGATGCAGGCAGAATGGGCCATGGAAATGTGGCATGTGTGTCTGTATGTGAACTGAATCTGGCAGTGATGTGTGAGTGTCTGATTATGCACAGCCAAGCTCAGTGCTAGCCCTCTGTGTCTGCATGGTAGAGCTGACAGTTCATTGTCTCCACCCCCCCAAACATGTGAACTGGCTCTACCAGGAGTTGAAAAGGCACTTCCTTGCCCAACATCAGATGCTATGCTACTACCTGAGGGTGACTGGGGATGTGTCCACCATGGGACCACCCAGGACCATGATGCTGCATCTTGGTGTGGACAGAACACTCCCCTATGGAGCACTGGATGTACTGCCACTATGGAAGCATGATAGTGCACGGCCAACTTGACTCTCAGCAGATGTAGTTGCTGAGCTATGTCCTCGAGGCCGATGTTTAACTCCGACCTGATGTTCCATCACAGACAGTGTGCATTCCAAGACAGATAATGTGCGATTTATCTCAGACCAACATCTTTCCACTGCATCAGTGAACTTATCCAGAGTATCAGCAATCTGATGGAGACAGTCATGGATGTCAGACTGCACTGCATTCCTAACCCAGAGCATTCATCTGGAGTTCCTTTCTGAACATGTTTTTGCCTCCATGATGTCCCTAAACATATGCTGAGTGACACGAGATGAGACACCTGCAAAAGGTGGTGGAGGGACAGTAGGCTTCCTGGGAGCACCCATATAAATCCACCTTCGTGGAACCTTTGTCACTTGTTTGGCTATGGCCATTGTCAACTGTCACTGTGGCCACAGTAGCCACACTTCCCTGTTCAATGTCCCCAACCACCAACTGTTCAACATCTGTTTCCACAAGGGACTGGGTATGCATAGGCATACTGGCTGTGTACAGTGATGATGAGGGTGGATGAGGTATGTCAACCTCTGTGTCATATTCAGCCTCTGAAACCCCCAGCTGTGCTTCATTTTGCCCACCTTCGTCATCAGAGTCTGGAGAGACACTGACATCACGTTGTGAAAGGGGTCAAAGAACAACCTCCATGGCCACCTGTGATAAAAAGGGAAAAGCATCACATTAATAAGTGCATTACTATGCTCTGCAGTACTGTGTTGCAATATATGTTAAGCTGTATCCACTGCTGTCACTATTAACACCCTTGTATAACCCACAACATCATACAATGAGACATGAGGACATTATTTTCTAACCCACATCTTTAATCATTTGGAAATAAATGCTCTTTAAGCAGGAATCTCATGAGGAAAACATAAATGATATACACTGTTGACATTCTACAAAACTCTGCACAGTTGACAGTTATGGTAATCTGTAATGTCCTGACAATACTGTTAAATCAGTAATGATGGTCACACCTACAAGGCATATGTATGAGTCTAAACTGTGTACAGTCATAAAATATATGTACAGTTGGCAGTCATGCAGACAGTGCATCAATCCAACCAGCAGGCCTGTGATGACACGAGCGAATACAGTGAACTAAATCTACATCTCTGACAAAACAGTTTTGTGCTTACCAGCAGCAGGACCACAGCTTCTTCCTATTCCTGATGGTTCTGGGAAAATGTGAGGGAGAGGTAAGGTATACAGTAGTGCATGTGACAGTATAACAGGGCTAATACTTCAAAATATCTCACATTTTCATTAAGTGCTATGTTAACAGGTATGTGGGTCACAAACTGTGCATGAGTTTAAAACTGCAGATAACCTCTCCACCTTAAAACACCTGACACCCACATAAAACTGTGTGCACCCTGACACGCTGACTGCTACAATATTCCAATGCTGATCCAACTAATCATATCTGGATGCTCCTCTTGAGTAGAAACGGATTCACCTACATCCACAACATATGGGGTGATAGATACTTGGGACCTGTCCTGCATTGCAAAGTTTCCCGAGCATTCTTTAGTGGCTGACAGAGATTGTTATGCTGCAGGCCCAATGCCAGTGATATAATGATCCCTGGCCATGTCCACCGCACATCTGTATGCAAAGTTGATCTTGTCAGTGGCACAGTGTCACACTTGGTCATATGTGCAATTATAGTGACCCACAGCATTAATGGTGTGCACCAATTCATCCCAGGCTGTATGGTCTTGCTCATTTGACCTCCCTCTGGACAGCAGGAATTGGTGGTGTTGTCTCAAGGCCTCAATAATGAGGTTGTTTTCTGCCTCAGCAAAAGGTGGACAGTGACTGGAATGCATGGTATCTCCTGAAATACAAATAAATGAGAACATATGTCAGGATCACATATGTCAGAGTACAGTATGTAGAGATACAGCAATAAAGGAAGCCTATTGGTATTCACCACTTGACTACACATCTCTTAATCAACAGTGTGCCAAAAATAAAAAGGTTGTGGAAGCAACTTGGATAGTAACAATAGTGACTCACTATTATTTGTGATATGACAGATACTCACATTTGAGCTGGAAATTACTAGGGTAGGGATTATGTCAGCACAGAGAGAATGTTTATAGCAGGTACTTGTTACATACAGATGTGTGTGATACAGGCTGAAGCTGTGGCTGCTGCAGGCAATAGCCATAATTAGAGAGACTGCAGAATATGCAGGGCAACAACACTTAAGAGTAACTGTGTAACCTGTGACCACCTTAGTCTACAGCCAGAGCCTGACTGAGGGAACCCATCCTACTGGAAAGTAAGGTATGTGTTTAAGGTAAGTATGCTAGCTAAAGGTATTATTAACAGAGTGAAGGAGAAACATGCTTGTTGTATCCTAGAACAAGGTAAGGGGTATATTAACCATTATGTCAACCAGTCAGATAACTGCTAAGTCATGTGTTATGTCATGGAAAGTCATCTGGGAATGTGTGTGCTGACAACCATTGCTTCTAGCATGAGATACATATATGTATGTAACTTGTCCTGCTGTGGTTTTCTATAATATCACTAGCAAATTATCATGGGCTACAGTCTGCTATGACCAGGCCTCATTTGAATTACATACTTCAAAATCTTCTGGGTATTCATACTGATTCATAGGTTCATAGGTGTGTACTAGGCTAATGGCCCTAGAGCCTTTACAAGCCTACCCCATAGATGTGCCCTGGCATCATGCCACCAGTTAGTTCCCAGTGCATCTATCAAGTAAAGTCATTGGAGTTATCCCCGGGGTGAACTTTCTATTTCCCATCCACTCATCAAGATTTCTCTTGAAGAGGCCCAATGAGGTGCTCTGCTTGACATGTATGGGAAGTCTATTCCAGAGTATAGGCAGTCTCTGGGGTGTGAACCTGTCCCTCCAGCATGTTCTGTTGATTGTGGTAATGAGGTTGAGGTCTCTGGAGCATGTGGTGCGGAGGGATTGAGATTTCTTTAGATGTAGCATTTCTAACAGAGCTGGGTCAGACATGGCTTTGTAAGTCAAGCAGAGATCACCTCTTAGTAGACAATATGAGACAGAGAATAGCTGGAGGTTTTTGAATATTTCCATGTAGGACATGTGTTTAAGGCTTAGGATCCTCTTTGTGAGGTACTTTTGTGGCCTTTCCAGCTGTTGCATTTGTCTAGTGAGGTACATGCCAAATGGGGCATTATACTCAATGACTGGCCTAATGAGGGGGAGAGTAGAGAGAAATGATGACCTCTTTCTTCCTGGATGCAAAACACTTGGTAATGACATGTGCCGCATAGAAGGACTTTCTGACCACAGTGGCAATGTGGTGATCGAAGGAGAGGTCACTGTCAACCTGTGTCCCCAGATCTCTTATAATGCCTTCAGTGTTCAGTGGGCTCCAATTTATATGGTAATTAGTGTGGACTGAGTTTTTCCCAAAGGGGATGACGACGCATTTTTTGGCATTAAGCTTAAGGCCATGGTTTCGACACCAGTCATTGGCTTCAGTGAGGCCTTTCTGTAGGGTGTCTACATCACTTGGGGAATTAATAATGGCTCCCAACTTGAAGTTTTCCGTGCACTTGGTCAGCCAGAGCACCTTTGTGTTGGCCTGGACTTCTGAGAAGTAGATGCCAAACAGGAGAGGACCCAGGACCGATCCTTGTGGGGCTCCACTTGTGACTGTTCGGCAGTCTGACTTGGAGTCCACTACTTTCACACTGTGGGTTCTATCTGTGAGCCAGTTTGCAACCCACCTAGTTGTAGAGGGGTTGATGCCTAGTTTGGTGAGTTTATCAGCAATTCCTGTGTGGGGAATGGTATCAAAGGCCTTGGCCAGATCGATGTAGGCTGTATGAACTGTCTTGCCCTCATCCACAGCTCTGATGACTGACTCAAAGAAGTCAACTAGGTTGAGCAGGCATGATCTACCTTTCACAAAACCAAATTGCATAGGGTCTAGAGATTGGAGAGTCCCTATATCCTTGTTAATTAGGTCATGATGATGCGCTCCATAGCCTTACATATCAGACTCATCAGGCTAATGGGGTGCTAATTCCTAGGGTCTGTAGTTGCTCCCCCTTTATGGATAGGGATGACTGTAGCAGTGCTCCATTTGGTAGGGACAATGCCCGAGGTGATGCTGTGACTGAACAGGGAACACAGATGTGGTGCATTTCACTTTGTATTTCATGTAGAACACATCCAGGGATACTGTCAGGTCCCATGGAAGCTGTATTCTTGGTCTTGGGCAATGCAGCTTTAACCCATGCTGCAGTAATGCTGGGTGCCTAACATTTTTCCGGTATTGTGATTGATCCTTTGGGGGGAGAGAGGGGTAAAGTTGGCACTGAATCTGTTGGCCAGTATGTTGGAAATATATGTTGGCTCAGTATAGGAGGTACCATTTTGCAGTAACTCAGAGCAAACATGGGTATTGCTGTGGAGATTTCTGATATAAATATAGAAGGCTTTGTGGTTGTTTTTAGTTTCTGTCACAATTCTGCCTTCATAGCTGGCTTTAAAGGTTTTGATGAAGGATCTCAACTTTTTGTTGAGGCTAATAAGGGAGTTTTTCCAGTCTTGGGACTTCACCTTTTCCTGCAACAGTTTCTTCCTTCTGTTGTAGTTTATTCATGGCAGGGGACCACCAGATTGGCTTCCTTTTTTGGAGGAGAGAGTCTTGGTTCTGTTGGGTATGGCTAGTACCATGCATTTATGTACGTGTTTGTACAGTACATCGGTGTATGATTCAGCAGTCATGCATCTATTTTCCATTGACATGGGTGCCGTGAAGTTAGCCACCTCTGTTTTTAGGATTCCAAAGTCAGCTTTGGAGAAGTTTTTCATGGTGGTTACCTTTGTGGGGGGTGTGGGTGTAATGTGGCTTTTCATGGTCATTAGTTTGGGGTCGGATCTAACCAGGGAGGAATTGACTATTGATGTAGTAGAGCAACGGTTGCCCATGTTTGCAATAACCAGGTCAAGGATGTTGCTTCCTGCAGTGCAGGTAAAATTGAGCTGGTCCAGGCCTTTGGAATTGATGAATTCCAGGAAGTGTTGGGCCAGTGTATTGGTGCATGAGTAGTTTTCCCAGTTGATGGAGGGGTAGTTGAAGTCACCTAGTATAAGAGAGTTGGATTGGACCCTAATAATTTCCAGTGTGCTTAGAAATGTGGAGTGAGAGTCTTGGGACATGGCTGGGGACATATAACAGGCTACAACCTGAATCGCCATCTTACCCAATGTTAGTGGTACTTGAATTATCTCAGATGCGTTATGCTGGGCTACTAGTTTGGAGGTGTGCATATCCTTTATGAATATGGCAACACCACTGCCTTTGGAGCTCTGGTCCATGCTCTGGGGCCAAATGTTGTGGAATGAGTTATAGCCTGGTAGCACAGGTATTCTTTATGCTGCTTTAAACCAGGTCTCCATTACAGCACAAATGTCAGTGCTCTCCATTTTGAGGAATGCTTCAAGAAAGTGCATCTTCAGATTTAGACTTCTAGCATTGAGCAGCATGAACCTCAGATTGCATTTATTAATAGCTATTACAGTGGTAATTTGGTCTTTGGAACATCACTTAAGAAAGGCACTATGGGGTGGCAAGTGCCTTAGCCAATATCCGGAAACCAAGTGGTGACAGATGCAGGCCATCTCTGGCAAAGCATCAAGATCTGCCAATCATGTCATCCCAAGCAGGCAAATGCTGGATCCCCTTACAATGACACTAGTAACTTGGCCAATTGTTGAAGTCAATCATTTTCCATTTGTGAGGAATGCAAAAAGTATGAGTCCCTATCCATGTATGTGGATTCTGTGACTAAGCTTTCAAAGGAATTGGCAAGCTATGAGAAACAGACTAGGGATAGAAAAATTAAGAAATTTAATTGGGACATTACTGATTATCAAAGAGGACGTCCATTTGAATCATTCAGATCAGTAAGGTTTATGAATACCAGTCAGGGGACAGCAAACAGTAGACTCAGGAAAAGACCCAGGTCTATCCTTAAGACCAATGATAGGTCTTTTGTCAGTACATCAGGGGAGGAGTCCACCTATAGAGACAATGAAAGTGTTAACTACAGGGAGTCACCTATCTGTAAAAAATCCAATACAGCACACCCTTTAGACATAGAAAGAGGTGTCGGGGAGGCCGCAAACACAAGCATGGGTACAAGAACAAATTCTGTAGAGGGGTTGATACAGAAACTTCTGAAATAATTGATAATGTCCATAGAAATGTGTTGAATTTGTCAGATGTAATACTTACAAATGAACAAGAACAACTACTCAATAAAGGTCTTGGATCTGTACCTGGATTTTTTTCTAATGAGTACAGTACAGTATCTGATGTAATATGCTTTTGCCGCAATCTTAATCTCAAATTGTTTTTTTCAGACCAAACCTCTCAAACCTCTCAAAGATCAAATGAATTTAGATTTCACAAATCTGAATTCCAACCACCCATGAACAAACATGTATCCATATTTCTACAATCGGTACTCAGAGATCTACACTTTCCACACAGGGAATCTTGTATTATGGATTAAAATATTTCCCCTTTGGAAAAGTTGGCTATTGAGGAACTGAGGAAAAATCATAACATTGTAATTTTACCAACTGACAAAGGAGGGGCGGTTGTGGTTATGAATATGGGATATTATTTGAATGAGGGTAAAGAACAACTTTCTAATACCAGATGTTATATGTACATGTCCATCGATCCAACTCCTGTATTCAAGAAAGAAATCGACACCTTCCTGAATGCAGAGAGGAAGAAGGAATTATTACTAAGAGCACAGTTAACCATCTGATGTTTACTGATCCACAAAAACAGATTTTATATCTTCTCCCGAAGATACACAAATCTATCTCAAAACCCCCCGGAAGACCAATTGTGGCGGGCATCAGTTCCCTGATGGAACCTTTGTCAGTTTTTCTAACACAAAATTTGAAACCATTGCTCATATCTGTTAGGGCCAGATTGCAGGACACAACTCAGTTTCTTCAAATAATACAAGATTAGAGCTGTATTGGCTCATGTGTACTTTAGATGTGAAATCCCTATACACTAGTATACCTCACTGGGCTGGCCTGCAGGCCTTACAGTATTGGCTTGAACAATCAGCTCTATATCCACCTGGATTCCATACACTGCTAATATGCATGGCTGAACATGTACTCAACAAAAATGTCTTTTATTTTCAAGGAGAGTGCTATTGGCAACTCCAAGGTACTGCTATGGGAGCATCTTTTGCTCCCATATATGCAGACCTATTCATGGCATATTTTGAGGAATGTATGATCTACAATCCACTCCATAACCTATACATGGTTGAGATTGACATATGGTGCAGATATGTGGATGACTGCAGGATGGTGTGGCATGCAGATCTAGCATATCTACAGGAGTTAGTGGAATATTTGAACGGAAGCATCTGGGGTATAGAGTTTACGGTAACATCTAATCAAGACACCATTAACTTTTTGGATGTTACAGTCTACAGGAATGAAGATAATACTCTAAATACCAAGACCTATAGGAAATATCCACAGTATAACACTTTGCTCCATGCTTCGAGTATGCATCCACGCCATACCATCCACAATATACCCAAATCTCAATTTATGCGCATCAAACGTATCAGCTCATCAAAGCATGATTTTGATCAGGCCAAACTAGATCTTTACAGCAGGTTAATGGAAAGGGGCTATAGAGAATCTGATATACTTAGGGCAAGTGAATGGTCTACCAGTCAAGATAGGAATACATTATTGCAATACAAAATACGTGAAACCACAGGGGTGGAGTCTACGCTTAGGTTTGTAACCACATATGGACGAAATCATAATATCATTAGGAGCATCTTGGATACCCATTGGAACATACTTCTGGCAAATGAAGAATTAAGGAGACTTTTAGGTCCCAAATGTCAATTTTCATACAGACGTGGTAAAACACTGGGTGCCCTGTTTTCTCATTATAAGGAAAGTGGGGGTGCAATATATAAACAAATGACCATAACTGGAGATCAACTTTTGGGTACTTTTCAGTATGGACACTGTGGATCATGTCAACAAGTAAGTAAAAATAAACAATTTACCAGTGCCAATACTAGTAGGGTTTATGATTTAAGAGTCTTTGATAACTGCAGTAGCAGTTGGATTGTATATTTAGCCACCTGTCAATGTTCAGCTTTTTATGTTGGTCAAACTTGGTCAAACTTCTAGCTCCCTTAGAATAAGAATGAATGAACACAAAAGTGACATTCAAAATAAGAAAGAGACTAATGCCCTCTACAGACATACTATTAAACACAGCAATGCCAGATTCATGTTTATGATCATAGACAAAATCACAGGGGATAGAAGCAACCAACAAGGTTGGCATAGTATTTTGAACCATAAAGAAAAGTATTGGATTATTAATCTTGGGTCATTATTCCCCCCAGGTCTCAATGACCATTTATAACTAGTCTGGACACTATAGTATAGGAAATGAATGCACTAACTATAGGTAGTTGAGACAGTACAATTTCCTATATGAGCATATAAAAATTTTTATACTGTTGATATGCTTTCAAGCTATATAAACAATGTAAAACCAAGAAACCACAACGCAGAAACAGCAAAAATGAGTAAACCACTTTCTCCTGCAGAGGCAATAATTCCAATGGCGAAAAATGTAAAAAGGTCACAGTTGATATGACAGCTTTCAATGTTTTTATAAAAGGCTTTCATTTTGTGCCCAGCAAAAGAGTTGATTTAGCCAATTTACTTGTGGAACTTAAGTTATTCATGAGAGGTTTAAACTTGAAACATTTTTTCAAGGGTAAAGAGTTGGAGCACACAGGATTGCATAGGAGAAGTACCTTTAATCCCCCTATGCATCCTTCTCTTAGACTATATGAGGAATTAGTGGAGCGTGAGTTACGTAGCAAAGGTTTGGACACCATTGATTATGAGCACACTAACATCAGCCCAGAGGAGATAAACTACATTAGGATGCTATCTAGAGATAAGATTAGAGTAATGAGGCCCGATAAGGGAGGTGGTGTAGTGCTTATGTATGATGCTAATTATGAAGAAAGCATGCACCATATGTTACATGATGACAGCCAATACTGCCTAACCTCCCGTAACGAGTACAACATAGCTTTGGCTAAGATAAAGTACTCTCTTTATGATTATTTAATGCAAGGTGCCATCAACGAAAGGCTGTATAATTTTTTGCTAGTAGATAAACCCAGAACACCAGTGATTTTTGGCATACCCAAGATTCATAAGGGTACAGATCCCCTGCTCTTTAGACCCATTGTTTCTGGGGCGGGCGGAGTGACGGAACCAGTCGCCATATTTATTGACCACATTACTAAGCACTATCTCTCAGCTTTAACATACGTGTGTAAGGACTCCTGGGATTTTCTTAGAAACTTTCCCAAGGACAGATGCACAGCTTCATCCTTATTGGTCACGGTAGACATAAAGGAATTATTCCCTAGCATCCCCCATTCAACAGGCCTTGAGTGGTTCACTGATTTTCTCAGGAACGAAACTAGTTTAAGTAACACTTTTGTCAACTTAATAACTGAAATGATGAGCATAGTGCTGCAGAACAACTATATGTTCTTCAATGGAGAACTTTTTAAACAACTCAAGGGAGTAGCGATGGATGCCGCCTGCCCATCCATCTATGCCAATGTAGTGTTGCATATGTGGGAACTTAAGTATATCTTTCAAACAACTTGGGCACATTCCATTACTTTTTATCGCAGATACCTGGATGATATCTGTATAATCTGGGAGGACACACACGAGCAACTTACAGCCTTCCTGCAATATATAAACTCAACTACTAATTTCTTGACTTTTACACATAAAATTAGCGATAGTGTAATGCATTATTTAGATGTTACGATTTTCAGGGATTTTAACACCTTAGAATTACATTCAAAGGTTTATAGAAAACCCACTTTTTCAAATTCCCTGTTACATTTCACAAGTCAACACCCGTTATACCAAAAGAAAGGTATAGTTAAAGGTCAATTGATTAGAGCCTCACGCATATGTAGTAGGCTAGAGGATTTTATTGAGGAAGCCAACAAGTTATGTTGTATGTTTATTGAGAGGGGGTACCCACACGAATTACTCAAAACTCTTACTAATGAGATCCTGGCGAAAAGAGAATCCACCTATCCAGCTTTGTTAGGTAACTCAGAGTATAACATCCCTTGTAAAAATGTAACGGACCCGCAATTTATTGGAAAGGAAGCACAATTTGTTTACACTTTTTCTGAAAAGTCCTCGCAGATAGAGAACATTGTATCCAAATATTGGTTTGTGTTGCAAAGCAATGATGAGTTCAAGCGTTTCATTACTAGTAAACCTGGATTTGTTAGGAAAAGAGGGCAAAATTTAAAAGGAATTTTTGAGAGAAGACAGTTCACAGTACTTGGAAAACCGAAGCAACCCCATGGCACCTATAAATGTGGTGCATGCAAGCAATGTCACCTCCTTATAAATGACAGCCACTTTTATTTAAAGGCAAGGCACATTAATTTGAAATCAACTGGTCACTTTACTTGTGGTAGTAGGGGAGTGGTGTACATTGGTTTCTGTACTACATGTGGAGGGTTCTATGTAGGCAAAACGGAGCGCGAATTTAGAAAAAGATTGTACGAGCACATGTATGAAATTGAGAACAAAAAAGAGAGCAATGCTTTCTTTAAGCATTCTAATATATGTCCTGATTTCAAGCTAGTTTTTATGATACTTGAACAGGTTAATCCAGACGTCAGAGGGGGAGATTGGGAATCTAAACTCGAGTTCAGAGAGTTAATCTGGCAGTTGAAACTCGATGCAGGGAAACCCCCAGGCCTTAATGGTATGCTTAGTATAGGCTCAGTGCTGAAGCTCCGCAGAGCCAGGTTATAAAAATTTCCCCCCCTCCCCCCTCCCCCATCCCATACTCCCATACACATATTTCAATCCCAGTTCATATATATTGTTTTTACAATGCTTCCTTCATCACTGTATGTATTGGTTTTCACTTGTACAACCATTTATCCATTGGTTTGTTTGTTTGCATTATTCACCTTTTTAAAGGTTGAGTTATTGTTTTTAAGATGAGCGCATTTAATATTTAACATTTAATATTTAACATTTACTCAGTTTGTGGCAAGTTACTTGAAGGTTTTTGCACAACTATTTTAGTAAGTTCACCATTTACTCCGTATATTTTTATTTCTTTATTATTGAGTACTTAAGTGGTACGCATCATTTTAGCATTTTATTCTAGTATTATTAATTACATTTGGCAAACACATACAATTTATGACAGTAACAACGTATTTTTAACAATTTTATTCATTTTGCAAGGTATTTTAGCCCAGTGGAAAGTTAGTTTAAATAATTAAGTATGTTAATTACATCAGATGATTAATTACTAACAGTATATAGACACCTTCTCATAGCAAGTATGGTTGTTTGACTTGATAAAGCCTGGAATGAACCAGGCGAAAGCGCTTGTCATCTTCTTGTTTAACTTCTTGTTCAACTTTTTGTATACCTGGTATCGTGTGGAATAAAAAGAACTTTTTACATTTTTCGCCATTGGAATTATTGCCTCTGCAGGAGAAAGTGGTTTATATAAACAATGTACCAAATATTAATTTGGTATATATATATATATATATATATATATATATATATATAATATGGGCTAAGAAATGAAACACTACATTTATATATGTTCTATTATAAAACATGCCTACTACATACATATATATATATATATATATATATATATATATATATATATATATATATATATATATATAGGAGGTGAATCTATTGGCCAATAGTAGATATGAACCAATCTACATATACATATTAGTGTTGACAGACACAAAAATATGGTTTATTTGTTTTTGAAATATAATTATCCCATGAAACCTTGCTTTCTTACTTGGCATGTGGATTGTATATTATTATTACTGGATTTTTTTTGGATTAATAAGATATATTTTGAGACTACGGTCCCTCCAAACAACATGTTGTCATATGCTATCACATTTGTGTATATAAATGTTTTTGAGTTTTATATGGTAATATTGATATGATGGAATATATAAATAATTAGTAATAACACATTTAATTGAATATTAAATTGTAAATTTAAAATATATGTTTATGTAAATAATTTGTAATACAATGCTTCATAATGCCCCACACTGTATTATTAACATTCATATGTTAATTTCGATGCTATTGCATTCTCGGTTGTTTAAACTATTCTTTTGGACCATACCATGTTTTCATTGGTTGGAACTATGTATAATATTCATTATTAACATTGGATGAGAAATGCTATTCACTGATGAAGGCTGGTTAGCCGAATCTGGTTTGAATTTGATGTATTTAAAATCGTCAATGGTTATTCGATAAATATTTCCTTTATTTGGATTTAAGTGTTTCTATATTGCGATTGCTGGGCGTTGGTGTATTATTCAGTAATAGTTTGGCTGAGCATACCGTACCTGCAAAGCACTCAGTTCCTAGGGTCATACCTGCCTGGGCCATATAATCCCAGACCTCCTCCATGTCTCTTTCCGTGTAGTCCAGGGAGGTGCATCTCAGGTCATTCACACCCACACGGAGAGTGACAGAGTCACACTTGTACTTGCTGTGGAGTGAATTGAATCTGTGTGTTATGTGTCGGATTCTGACACCTGATACATAGCTGACTGTTACCTTCTCCTTATTCAGTCTAGTGAGTGGGATATCAGTGTGCCTCACTATCATGTTACCTATGATTAGTGTATTGGGCAAACTGTTTTGCCTTAGGGGCTTAGGCTGAGGGGCACACTGTGTAGATGAGCTATGTGTCTTGTTGTTTGTGCTGTGTTGTGGTGGTCGAGTGCATTTCTGCCTTGGACGTCTCTTCTGTTTGGGTAGATTTCTATTGCGTGCCTCCACAAAGGTGGGTGTGTGGTTTGTGTTTTTATGTGAGAGCTGTGATTGTGGATGTTCTGGAGGGCTATGTGTTGTATGTGGTGTGGTGCAGGTGTTGACCTTCTCCTCTTGACCAGCTATTCTGGTCTTGGCTTGAGAGTGCATGTCTTCAAATGTGGATATATAAGTGCATTTCTCACAAGTCTGAGTGTTGGGAGGTAAGAAGAGAGGGTTGTCTGTTTCCATGAGGTAGTTGCTACACTGCCTCAGAATGCCCAAGTTCACCAAGTTAATAGAGGAAAGCACAGGGAACTGACCTTTGGACATGCCAGGAGGGATGGCCATTATTACTAAGTACTGGAGCTGTTTCTGTGTATATACTTTTTATATGAAAAATGTCACACAAGGTGTCTGAGTCTGTACAGAGCACTGCCAAACACTTGAGGGGAAACTAATACATAGACTTTGAAAATTTAAGGATGAAGTATTTAGGCAGATATTTTGAAGTTAAATATTTTGAAGTTAGAAAGAAATCAAGCAGTACTTAATGAAAAATAAAGAAGTTGCTTGTCAAGAATGATGAGAAGAGGGGAGTTGCATGAATGGCGACTGCCTGTCTACTAATAATCAACAGTTTCACTCTGTTGAGATACAATACTCCTTTGCTTCTTCTCTTACCAGAAGCAAAATTTTAGCACCAATCCTAAGAAGAGAATCAGGCCACAGCCTGTTTGGTGATCCACAGTCTTGTCCCAGAAGATGCAAGGTCTGCAGGCTTGTAGCCTTTTTCTGTTAGATGTCTTGAATAGCAACCAGGCCAATCAGGTACATTAAGCACAGACGCTCACTCTCCAACCAGAAAGAGTCAGGAATCAATTCACTCTACTCCAACTCTCACTAGGATCAGAATATAAGCACAGATTCCAAGCTGTCACCTATAGAGCAGTTATTAAGCTTTCTGGAGTTCAGCAGTCTCCATGAAATAATGTAACTGCACTCCTTCTCTCACCAGAAGAAAACAGAAGCACTAATCCTAAGATGACTACTGAGAGGCAGAATGTGGGCTCTCCAATAACTGGTGGTCTTGCAATAGATGCTTAAAGGTAAGATGAATGATTTAAACATTGCAGTGTGCACTAAAGGAATTAGATGTGAAAGTAGGCAACTTAAGTTTTACCTGTCTAAAAAGTTAAGTTTGAGTGGAGAGTCATTATTTTTAAAACAGCAAGATAGATTGAAAGGGGACAGTCACTTTTGTATTCTGGTGCAATGGAATACAGCAGAATTGCTAATAAATTTAAATAGTTGAAGGGGAGTGATTTCACAAAATGATAATTTTGGGCTTACTCACATCAGCCAGTAAAAGCAGAAAGGAAATGAGATATATGGTCAAATTAACATAAGGGGCAGGCAACAAGAAAGACAGTGGTGTTTAGGAACACAACAGTAACTGGGTGGGAGGGTTCTGAAAAATTTCTGTCTGACTCACAAGAGACATATCTGTGGTCTCTTTTCAAGTTTTACTATGCAGTTAAAAGCAGAATACAAGTAAAACACAGTGTAAAGAAAACAAATCATAGTATACAAAATAGAAAAAGACAATAAAGTAATACAAAATACAACAAATAAAATGCAAACTAATCTTTACCTCACAGCCAGCTGTAGCAGACTCTGGGTGAGCCTTTCCAGTAATGCATGACCTGACATTCTATGTACAATCTAGTTTTGTAATATGAATAGTTTAAATGTGGCCCTATCTTTCTGCCATTGATTGCCATTATTTCAAAGCAGGCATTCAAGCTGTACTGCTTTGGGTTGATAAATAGGTGATGAGACAGTCATACATATCAGAATTTATACTGGTGATGTTCACATACACATATTTTAAATGCTTGACACAGCTGTATTTGAACACAGGACCATGTGGACCAACAATTAATGTTTTCACACCATTTAACAGATTTAACTACTGATTCACTGTTATAGTATATGCATTTTTACATGTTGCACATATAATTGCACATATAATTGCACACTTGCATTCTTTTACATACCTCACTAACATCTATTATTACTTATATGGGTTTATAGTTATGTATTTATCTACCAGAGACACAGTTGTACTGATATTTTTCCATTATTCATGTAGAAGGTAATTTTTTACATGTTGTAGATATAATTGCGCAGTTATCTACTCTTAGATACCTTAGTTGCATCTATTCTTATTTGTATGACTTTATAGTGAAGTATTTCTCCACCAGAGTTCCAGTTACACTCCTATTTTTCTTTTAATCTCATAGGTGATTTGCGCAATGCAGCACAATGTGCAGCAGGGCTTAAACACGCTTAATGATGGCAACTTGACAATTATTATGTTTTGTTTAAATTACCTGTATTAATTAACAGCTGGGTAGCTTGGTGAGTTTACACAGGTGCAATGGTCCTGGTTTGAAATGGGGAGCAGGTATAATTTTTGAACGTGATTCTTTTTTTTTTTCAAAAACATATATCAATATACCACCATATAACTTAGCTTTGTAATGCTGTGAAACTCTCAGCATCATGCAAAAACTCTTTAAAGAAAATAAATATGGGGAGATAGGACAGTCATGAAATGTGGTGCAAGCAGGGGGGAAAAACTTAGTAAAAGGCAGGTAGATATGTACAAGAAGGGTGTAGGAAAGAACCATAGCTATCCATTTCTTGTACAGCACCAACTGTGAACTTTAACATATTATTTTAGCTGAATTTGGACTGTCAACCCCAGAAAGAGGGGTGAGGACAACATAAGTGCAATGTGAAGCCAACTGGAGCAAATTAAGTGTGTCCAGTGGACATGTGTGTGAAATGGAGAGCTAGGTATGGCACAATATTTTTTTTCTTTTTTGGGACAGGTGCCCATTTTTTTAAGGTGATAGTGGAATGTTGGGGAAGGGAGATAGGTATGTATGGGGGAGTTAAGCTGGAAAGGTGGGGAAGCTTTTGCAGACAGACAAGACAGCAGACAGGGTTGGTGTGTGATACAAGAGGGGGGTGCACACCTTGGTTGGAGAGGGTGTTGTGGAATCCCAGTCCCATGGAAATCAGACACAGTAGCAGTGTGAATCAAGTCCTTACCCATGAGACTGTCAGCACTGCACCTTCACTGCTTCTGTGGAGGCAGTGGTTGATGCTGGTACCTGGGGTGAGGCTGCCCCACCAGGATGGACAGCATGCTGTCCATCAGGTGTAAGTATCCACCAACAGTTTGTTGCAGCAGCCCACATACCATGCCACACAGTTCATTGCATGTGACATAAACACCCCCTCCACTTTGACTCCCAGAGGGGGGACCACCCCCAGCCTGTGAGGTGGAACTTTCTGATGGAGCAGGTAGTGCAGGGACAACAGAGGGGGCACGACCAGGATGAGGCCAGAAGTGCTGAGCCTGGTGCCATGGCCAGGGGAGCTAAGGTAGGTGGATTACCTGAAACCAGCCTAATTTTCCACATTGTAGTAAGTTAAATATAAACATAAGGTAAAAATAAACATAACCGAGCAAATGTAATTAATAACATAACAGAAAAAAAAATAATGAGTAATAGAAAGAAATAGAAAAGAATATACTGAGGAACACAACAATAAATAATGTAAATGAAAGTTTTTTAGCAACAAATCAATATTAAATTATACATAAGGCCAACATAAGAGGTAATTACAAATATTATATTAATATCAAATTATAATAATAAATACAATTAATAAATAAAAGAAGAGAAGGGGTGGGGTGAGAGAGAGAAAAAAACATTAGTAACTTCATAGATAATATAACTACACAGACTACTACTATATACTTCTAGATATGTTAGATTTCACTTGTGAGAACACTGACTGCTTATATTGTATAGATGTTGTTGCATGTACATAGCTGTCAACCTGTTAGCATGGGACATTATGAGTCAAGCCATATCAAATGGCAGTACAAAGGCATACCAGCAGGGAACATTTTTACATAGTGTGCTCATACATTAGTTGCAAGGTGTTCGGATAACAGATATGGCATTAAATTACATTGCAAGTAATATCATATATCTGCAAATCAAAGGACCAGGCATACGGGGCAGTAGTCATTACCTTCTGCAAAAATCATGACAGTTGAGAGGTATGTTCCTGTACACTAATTACACTAGACAGCTGGTCATTTCTCAGTTGGCTGCCATGGGTTTAGAACCCACAAACAGTGACTACATGAATACTGAACACTTTATTTGGAAATAAATTATCAAAGCACCATCTACTTTAAAACTTTTATTGAGTCATGTTGTATGAAATTGTACATTTACATACATGCATAGCTGTGTCTGGTGTCAGACTGGAACCCACAAGCAGTGACTACAGGAATACTGAACACTTTATTTGAAAACAGTAATTATCAAAGCAGCATCTCCTTTTGCGCTTTATTGCTTAATGTTGCTTCAAATCTGGCATTTACATACAAGTATGGCTGTCTAGGACTTCTTTTAACTTACCCATATACCCTGTTCATTTACTGAGTGTGATCCACAACATATTTCAAACAAAATGAGCAGAATACAAGCTTGACCCTTAATTTGGGTATTACACTACATTAACTTTTGACATTTGTTGGTGCATTATGTATTACGTTACATGTAACAGTTGACTGGTGTCAGATTAGCTAATCAAAGTGCCACATAACGCAAACAAGCAAATAAATAAATAAATAAGTTATTTATTAAGAGTGAATGCATCACGTTTCTATCTGTAAATATCTAGTGGATGTATGATGTGTATGTGTTCAAAGCTAAGTATAGCTAAGCAACACGCTGCACCATGCAAACAAGTACATACATATAAAAAATTTAAATTACAATTTAATGCATACAGGAATACTGAACACTGTATTTGAAAACATTACATATCAAAGCACCATCTCCTTTTAAAATGTATTGATTAATGTTGCTTCAACTCTGGCATGTAGACACATGGTGTGATGCTCCTGCACTGGCCCAGTAATCAAGGAGCCTCAATAGTCACCATTAACACCAGTGAGGGATGTGCACATTTGGAGGATGCTAAGTACATACATAGTAAAGTACAATTTCCCTTAAGAGCACACAGAGATCACAGTCAGTCTGGGGCTGATTTTTCTGTCTCTCTCCAGATCCCAGTAAGACTCCCCACTGGCACAGCTATCGAGTTAAGATCTCAGCTGAGTTGTCAAGACAACGCATCCAGCACCCTCTCTGTCCAACCAGTGCTTTGTGTCCCTTCCCAAGCAGCTGACACACACACACTTTGAGATTTGAGTTATATACAAACATACAGACACTCCTGGGGAAGGCTGCCACAGGTTTACTAGCTATGCCTCCTTCTGCCCAGAGTATAAGGTAGTAATCACTGCCACCAACAACCCTTTATCAGCTACATTAAGGCCCTTCGCAAAGGGTGACCAATTCTACTGTGTAATGTTACTATTATCCAAATGGTAAGTGTGACCAACATCAAGGCTATTTAGGAGTGTGCTATACAGTGTCACCTAATACATATGCAAGTACTCTAAGAGCTCAAATATCTCTAAACAAACAATAAAAGAGCAAGTCAATACTCAATAACTCAACACAGTGACAACAGAGTTCAGAATCACAGGAAATACTTTTAAAACAACATTGCAGGACAGTCTCACATAAATACAGAAAACATCTAAACTAATCTTTACTGTATTCCAATCTATATCTAAGAGATACTATGTTCTAAATAACTTAGTTACAGATCCAGGCAAATATAGATGAGAAGTGCTGATGAGAGGATGTTTCTAGATCCAAAGACAAATACAAAATGCACAGACTTTCTCTGAGAGAGAGTTTTTAAATTAATAATACACTTTACTGCTGGGTTAACTGGATGACTTCACTATTTGACACCTCTCCCTTCAGTTCCCAGGCTAACAGAAAGTTAAAATTGTAGCACCTCTGTATCAAAATTGCTTATCTCTTAGAAGTTTGCCTGGAACTGAAAGTCATAAAACAGTTATACACTTTTACCTTTGAAACCTGTAATTGTTTCTGTTTCCAGACAATAGAAAGAATATTTAGCTGTAGATATTCTGTCTCCTAGCTGAAATAAATGTCATTGTGAACAATTCACTTATTGTCTTAGAGTTTGCAAGTTAACTCTGTTCTTTTCCAATAGGGTACACTGTGGTTTCATTCTTGAAGCTCAACACATAACATATAGTTTTCTTGAATTTGTAAGACAAGCATATAAACCGTATTACTATAAACAAATAACATAGACCTATTTACAAAATTCCAGCTAGCTGGGCTGGCAGCATTCACAACTGGATAGTTGTCTATGACTTCTGTTAACTTACTCAACATACCCTGTTCATTTATTGAGAGCAACCTACAGCATATTTCAGACTATGAGTAGACCAGTACAGTGACTCTTAATCTGGGAAGATCACAACATTAACTGATGGTTGGAAGCTATGCTGCACAGTAGGACATGCTTACTTGCTTTAATTTGGTTTACCATTTCAAATATTCACTGACACATTAATAAACATGTAGAATGTCCCAAGTATTTCATACCTGTTAGGACAGCAAAATCTGTATTTACTTTACTGTATTATTAAGTAATGCATTAAGTTATTACTTTGATGATTTCCTTACTTACCAATGCTTGCCTCATCCTGGCCAAATGCCCAGTGTGGGATGGTACGTTGCAAGCCCTCACATTTGCAGCTGTAGTAAGAAAAACAAACAATTATGCATACCAGTTTTGTACAAATTCAGCTTGTATATTTATAAATTACTGGAAAACATGCTTACATATCTTTGGGATGCACCCATCCCTATCTTCTTGGACTCAGGTGTCCAAGGTTCTCCTCTTCCTACATTTCAGGTCATCACAGTGGTAATGACACTGCTCGTCAGTGCAGGGGATAGTAGCACTGGTTAGGTCCCTGGCCAAATGATCCCAGGCCTCAGACTTGCAATCTGAGCCCTCATATTCACCCTGCAGCTGCCGAGGTCCATATCACTTGACCAGGAGTCCAATAAAAACATTAGACACCTGCATACCCCACTTTTGCACCCTAAAATGCAATCCCTCACCAACTCCAGCAGGCATACCCACAGTCAAGGTCAGGCTCCAAGGAATTATGTGAAATTCCTGCCTATTGGCCTTTATATAGGCTGCATTCCTGCCCTTGCACGTTATTCTATAACTTTCAAAAAAATGCTGTGTCGCTTAACATTGCGCAAACTTGACAATCCATGATTAAGCAAAGCATAGCAATGCGCAAACTAAAAATGACCATTGACCATGTTAAACATAGCTCAGCTTTTCTAACTGTTTATAAATGTAACAATTATTTAATTTAAAGTCAACTGATGTTTCAGTCACCTGACACAGTTTCACAGCACTATATGTAAAAAGCATTACTAGACAGGAATTGAACCTGGCACCTACGACACCTACGACACTGGAGATCATGACTCAACCTATCTAACCACTGGAATAGTGAAGGGAACTCAACTATCTTCAGATATACTGGGAAGGTGCCTGTAAGCATGGTGCAGCTTCTCTGCATGGGTTTGCACATTGCTAAGCATGGCAGACCTACAACAATTGCATAAATCTGGTTTCTATTTTTGGCTGTCTAGCAGATGTCTACTGCTTAAGTATGACTTGCTACACCTAGCTAAGCAACGCACTGCATTGCAAAAACAAGCACATGTAAAAAATATATAGTGATGTTGAATGCATCCAGTTTCCATTTTTAGATGTCTAGCGGATGTCTAATGTTTTTAAGTACACCATGCTGCACCTAGCTAAGCAAACCACTGCATCACGCAAACAAGCAAAAAAAAAAGCATTTGTTAACATTGAATGCATCCAGTTTCTAGCTTTAGATGTCTAGCTGATGTCTGATGTGTATGAGCACAAAGTTCAACATAGCTAAGTAACG
>NC_056745.1:1277785538-1277808860 GCF_019279795.1 Protopterus annectens
AGTATGTCATCTATATACTAGCCTCATGTTAAGATCATAGAAACTGTACTACATGTGTTTTATTCCCATATTTTCCACATCTTTCTTCCCCACTCTTCTTCTATTTTCCAAAATTTTATCAGGGCTTGTCCCATTTTTGATTTTCCAGTGTCTTTTCTAGATTCTTAAACATTTGCACATTCCACATATTTACCAAACCAAGAAATCTCCCAACTGCCCTAGCCCTTTTTGAATACAATCAATACTTATTCACCTTTACGGAATCCATACCCCCCACTTCCTGTGGACCTTTGTTTCTTTCTTCCTTCTTCCATGAATCCTTAGATCACTGAATCCATTTGCTTGTCCATCTTTTCATTTTAAGTTATTTCCAAGTTCCATCCTCCACAACTCTAAATATCTGACTTCAATTCTTTCTTCCACTTTTCTCATGTAACCCTCTTTAAACACCTGATATCATCTACTTTTACTTTCACTCACTCCGCAGAATTTAATTCTGTCTTCCTAAGCATCTGTTCTGTGATTGCTGCCATGAAATTTTTTTGGAACTTTATTATTCCTCAACAGATATAGCATAGACAGACATCATTAAGGTTCCCAACTATCTTTTCCTTATATAAAATGCACTGATCACCAAGTAATTCTAGCGCCCATGGAATTACCTATACCCATACCAGTTTATCAAGAGTTTTTTCTCCAGTGCCTCTTATTCTGCAGAATTCATGTTTCAATTTTTCTGCATAAATTTCTCATATATTAATCCAGATAGGATATATATATATATATATATATATATATATATATATATATATATATATATATATATACATGTGTGTGTGCGTGTGTGCGTGTGTCTGTTTGCGTGTGTCTGTGTGTGTGTGTGTGTGTGTGTGTGTGTGTGTGTGTGTGTGTGTGTGCGCGCGTGTGTGTGTGTGTGTGTGCGTGTGTGTGTGTGTGTGTGCGTGTGTGTCTGTGTGCGTGTGTGTGTGTGTGCGTATGTGTGTGTGTGTGTGTGTGTTTGTCCCTACTCATGGAGACATTCTGTCAAATCACATTTATTCTTACTCATAATTCTTTATCAGGTGAGAGCCAATAATGGCTGGATCATTATCCAGGAAGCTATCAGAGGAACCTACACTATACTCTTAATATGCCTTTTTTGCATACTGCATAAGTGTTCCAGGGTCAGTGGGTGAAAAGATGGATGTACCCATTTCTGCTTCTGATATAGCCTATTATACAAGCCTGACTATGATTTTTATAGGGGTGTATTAGTAGTAAGTGCACAACAAGACAATCCCAAGTTATCCCCACTAGAAGCAGTTAACAGACATTGCCTTTCCAGTCCATTCCCTCCTCGGCCAGCTCTACCGGGGTTTGAACTATTAATGAAATCCATAATGGAGCAAGCAGAGGTTCTGAATACTTACCTCTGCCTTATTCAATCGGCAACCTCAATTTCCCTATCTCTCACCTCCTAAAAGATATAGGAACATATTTCATCTTATAGTATTCAAGCTATGGTCAGTTTACTGAATCATCCTAGCTCTCTCATCCTCACTGTCAGTCCCTTCTTCAAATATATAAACAGCACCAACTGGTCATCAAAAAGAAATATCCAAAATGTGCATACTTAAATAACCCTTCCAATTCCTTCAAAGTCATGCAAGATTAACTAGCCAACATCTTCATCAAAGCAAAGGAAAGTGGGCCCCACTGCCTTGCCCCTATCCATAGCTTAATCTTTCTGGAACACACGCCATTAAATGATAGCCTTAAAACAAGATTTATGTACAAGCCTTTCTCTCATTCACCCTCTAAGTAAACCTACAAGTTTTTACATCAAATACTTAGCTAATAACTATCAGCACTGTACCACATCCAGAAATCAGTCTGGATTCCATTATCTTACATATGATCATTAGCTGCCATTTGTCATTACTGTCAACCTAGATACTGACAAACATTATGTCTTCTCCTCCAGAATGGCTTTATATAGAGGGTTATTCCATAAGATATGGTGACATGTCATATTAAGCCCATATTTAGGAATAGTGATACAAATAAAAATCAAACCTATTAACCAATAGCTATGTCATCTAGCATGGGCAGATGTATTTAGAGGACTAAATAAGTTGTTGCTTGAAATACAGGATTAAAAATACTAATTCACAAATCAGCACGCCTATGGTAAAAATCAGTCCACTCTATTGCTGAAATTTATTTTTCCATTATCTTTCCATTATAATGCAATAGCTGAGCTGGGCATTTGTTGGGCAGATAATGTACAGGATTAAGGTTCTGAGCTATTGATAAGCTACTTTTTGTTGTCTAGAGCTTGATTCCTTCTGATTACATTTGCTTACTGTGTGACTCTTTGCAGGTCCTTTAATGGGATTTGCATGCATTCAATGCATTTCTGTGAACTGGTGAAAAGCTGATAGATTTGCTGTGAACAGAGTTGGAATCTATTCCAAACTGATAAGTACACTTTTAATTTGCACTGTACTGTATTTATACATTTGCTTATTATTTATAGTTGTGCTGTATTGTTGCTGTCCCTTGTAGTCTCCACTGTGCTTTTTTTTCTCAGGGTAGCTCAGAAGCTAGTTTCAAGTAGGGGGTTGTTGAGCCAGCCCACATCCTAGCTGTTAATCATTGTCTGAGGTGTATTTTCATTGCTGTAATTCCAATACAGACTGCATTTCTGTGAACTGGTGAAAAGCTGATAGATTTGCTGTGAGCAGAGTTGGAATATATTCCAAACTGATATGTACACTTGTTGCAACTTAATTTGCACTGTGCTGTATTCATACATTTGCTTATTATTTATAGTGGTGCTGTATTGTTTCTGTCCCTTGTTGTCTCCACTGTGTTTTTTTCTCAGGGTAGCTCAGAAGCTAGTTTCAAGTAGGGGGTTGTTGAGCCATCCCACATCCTAGCTGTTAGTCATTGCCTGAGGTGTATTTTCATTGCTGTAATTCCAATAGAGTCTGCATTTCTGTGAACTGGTGGAAAGCTAATAGATTTGCTCTGAGCATAGTTAGAATCTATTCCAAACTGATAAGTACACTTTTTGCAGCTTAATTTGCACTGTGCTGTATTTATACTTTTTGTATTATTTATAGTGGTGCTGTATTGTTTCTGTCCCTTGTTGTCTCCACTGTGTTTCCCACCCACCCTCCTTGTTCTTGTTTTATGGTAATCTTGGTGGCTTTGAAACTGCCTGCTCCTCTTGTAAATTTGTATTTGGATACTCCTTCTGGGCCCATCTCATTTGCTCACTCAACTGAGTGCAGTGAGATCATATTCTGATTTCAGGCACTCCTACTGTGTACAAAGAGAGCATTTGGGAAGGACAACCCCTGTAGTCTCTTAATCCTGCTCTGTTCCCTCCCTCAAAAAAAAAAAAAAAAAAAAAATATATATGTATATATATATATATATATATATATATATATATATATATATATATATACTTTATTCAGCTGTTCTTACTGTAACTGTCTTAGTTGCTGTTCTGTGTGCTATCTGTTCAGTCACTCTTACTCTGCACTTATTACTGCTTGTTAGTAACCTTCTAATTTAATGCCTTCTGCACTTGTTTTTTAGTTATTTGTTAATTTAATTGCATATAATTAAACTGTATTTGCCATAATATTGCTATATGTGTGCTAGCCTGCACTGCATTTGAATTGTATATACTGCTGTTTTAGCTGCTTTTCTGTAAAAAAAATTCTAAGCTTGTTTCCTGCCTTTCCTGAAAGTAGTCTAGTCCACCAGGATAGTTTGTAAGCTCCTGACCCCCCCCCCCAAGCCTTTCTGTATTGGAAAGAAGCCTTCTAGCTTATCAGTGGGAGTGGTAAGCACTAGGTAGCCTATCTACCACAGTAGGAGAGGTTTCTGAAAGTGTAGTTTTTTGGCCATTTGGGAAGCTTTTCCATCTCTTTCAACCTCCTGATTTAAAATCCTGTGTTTGCGCTTGTTTCCTGCATTTCTTGTTACTAATCTAGTCCAGGTACAGATTTTCTGTATCCAGCACTCTTTGTAAGCATCTGAGCCCCCCAAGCCTTTCTGTGTTGGAGGGAAGCCTTCCAGCTTATCAGTGGGAGTGGTAAGCATTAGGTAGCCTATCTACCACAAGAGGAGTGATCCCTGGCCCAGAAATTGTAGCTATTGGCCAGTTTGGGCAGTTTTCTTCCATCTCTTTCAACTTTCTGGCTTGAAAGCTGCACTTGCGCTTGTTTCCTGCCTTTTCTATAACTAGCCTCATCCAGATACAGAGCTGCTGTATCCAGGATTGTTGGTACGGTTCTGAGCCCTCCCCCCAAGCCTTTCTGTGTTGGAGGGAAGACTTCTAGCTTATCAGTGGGAGTGGTAAGCACTAGGTAGCCTATCTACCACAAGAGGACTGGCTCCTGGCCCAGAACTTGTACCTTATTGGCCGTTTGAGCATTTTTTTCCCATCTCTTTCAACTTTCTGGTTTAAAAGCCACATTTAGACTTGTTTCCTGCCTTTCCTGTAACTAGTCTAGTTCATAGGTTCATAGGTTCATAGGTTCATAGGTAGATGCTAGGCTATCAGTCCAAGGGCCTACTTAAGACTAGCCAGCAAGGTTCCATGGCTTACGCCACCCAAGAAAATTATTTTCCTGTGCCACTGTTGAGCAGAGACACAGAAGTGATCCCCAGGGTATATTTCCTATTTCCCATCCACTCATCAAGATTTTTCTTGAAGAGTGCTAATGAAGAACTTTGCTTGACATACATGGGTAGCTTGTTCCAGAGTATAGGAAGTCTCTGGGACAGGAATCTATCCCTCCAGCATGTCCTGTTTATTGTGGTGACAAGGTTTAGGTCCCTAGAGCATGTAGCTTGGAGGGATTGGGATTTCTTTAGGTGTAGCATGTCCAACAGCTCTGGGTTTGACATAGCTTTATATGTTAGGCAGAGATCACCTCAGAGTAGGTGATATGCTACGGAGTAAAGCTGGAGTTATTTGAGGCGGTCAGTGTAGAGCATTTGTTTGAGGCCAGTAATCCTCTTTGTGAGGTACTTCTGTGGCCTTTCCAGCTGCTGCAGATGTCTTGTGAGATACATTCCAAAAGGGGTGTTGTACTGTATAATGGGTCTAATGAGTGTCGAGTAGAGGGGAACAATGACCTCTTTTTTTGTGGATGAGAACCCTTTTATGATGAGGTGTGCCACGTAGAAGGACTTCCTGACTACTGTGGCAATGTGACTATCAAAGGAGAGACTACTGTCCACCTGGGTCCCAAGGTCTCTTATCACACGTTCTGTGTTAGTTAGATTTCTGCCTATGTGGTAGTTCATGGGTGCATAGCTTTTACCAAAGGGGATGACACTGAACTTTTTGGCATTGAGCTTGAGCAGTCAAAAAAACTTCCCCTGCATGGAAGCTATTGCATGGCTAAAGCAATTGTAGATTCCAAAAAGAAGAAGCCAGCAACTGTGAGCTATGAAAACTAATTTAATTAGTTAAACATATATAGAACTTCCAATAAACAGACCGGTTTCGGCTTGGATATTTACCTAGCCTTCATTAGTGCAAATCTACATAAAACATTTGAAGTCCTTTATATAGTTAATAATAATTGAAAACACAATGTGATTGGTGAGCTCATGAATATACATACAAATATTCATAAATATTCATTAAGTCCAGGCTGAAATAATGCACCTAGTTTTACTATCCATTTCTTTTCTTTTGCATTCAGTTTAATGTGCCATCCTGATTTATTACTTCTATCACCAATTATTTTGTCAATAATTGTGAAATGAAATCTGGCCGTACTATGTTTAAGAGTATGTTTATATAATAAGATAAATGTGAACTGGAACAGTCAACAATATAAATACATATAAAAATCAGCTCCAAACAGCAACAAGAATCCACAGCACCAGCACTCAATAAAAAACGATCCTCTTCTTCCGAAACAGTTTATTGATAAAAAATCCACTGGTTAAGCGCTTTCATCTATCACAAGACTTCATCAGAACAATGTGTGTTTCCATAGAACATCTTTAAATACACTATTAGATAATCACATGCTTTTACCTCATAAATAGTTTAAAGTGCTAGTGCATATATGTCCCTTACAAATCCAAACTACAAACTTTTAAGTTCCTAATTTTTTAAAAAACATATTTCATACTACAAACTCCTTACAATAATGATGGAATTCATATTATAATGTTATAGTATTATAGTTATTATACAGAAATATGTGATCAATGAATACAATAAAAATACATTGTTTAAAATGTTTAAAATATATGACCATAATACATTCCATGTACATTATACTTAAATGAATGGAGAAATGAATATAATCCATACACTATCCTATTTGCTGTCAACTTCTAAAATGGGTTTGATAGATAGGTACTTGTTGATACCAGGGGGGACTGATGCATTTAGCCTTATTTGCCATCTGGCTTCTCTTTCACCCACTACCTTTCTAATGTCCCCACCCGAGGGTTGGATCTAACTATTTCTAGTATTCCGAACTTAAAACCAGAACATTCTTTGTTCGAATTTAAGTGTTTCCAAAGGGCAATTGTCTCATCCCCTTTTTTAATACTGTATTCATGATCATAAATCCTGTTTCTCAAGCACCTGGTAGTTTTGCCCACATAAAAACTTGGACAATGACTACACTTTGTTAAATATACCAGGTGCTTCGATCTACAGTTGCCCTTTTGGAAATTCACTTTAGTCACATTAATATCCTGGAGTGTAATGGTTGGGGTATTAATAATATATGAACACTGCCTGCAGGTTCCACATTTCTGAGTTCTTTTCTCATAACCATTCTGCGTTCTAGTTTTTATTTCTAATAATTTTTTCATTGGTACCATTTCTATAAATGAACTCCGGTTTGTCCCCCACTATTTTAAAAATATTACTATCTACCTTCATGATATTCCAGTGTTTCTGCAGTATGTTCCTAATCTCACTGCAATAGGGGGCATATTGCAATACACAAGCTTTACCAAATTTCTCATTGTCAGCCTGTGTAATACCTCTCCTCTCTATGCCATCACATTTCCTCAAAATTTTACTTCCCAGCAATGGTTTATACTTGGTCCCCCATTGACTCTTAACATAGGTGGTGACATCAGCTACTAAACTGGCCGGATATCCTCTGTTACTAAAAAACTTCCCTATCTTATCTAGTTCCTTATTGAGATCTTTAACATCAGATGTCATTCGGGCCGCGCGAATACACTGGCCCTTTATTATATTTCTTTTTTGCACCATAGGATGACTACTGTTGAACTGAAGATAGGAGTTACTAAAGGTGTCCTTCCTAAAAATATTGGATTTAAATTTTCCATTCTCTAAAGTTATTTTAGTGTCTAAATATGAAATTGAATCTTTATCTACACAAAAAGTAAACTTTAAAAAATCACTACATGAGTTCAAATATAATTTAAAACTATCCAATTCTTTCAAACTTCCTTTCCAAATGACGAAAATATCGTCCAGGAAATGTAAATAACATCCCATATAATTGAACCACTTAGATTTGACATATACTCTTCCTCCCAATCTAAAAGGAACAAGCTGGCAAAAATCGGGGCGCACGCAGCGCCCATGGCAACCCCTTTCTTTTGTCTGAAATACTCCCCCTCAAACATAATATAATTGTGGGATAACACTATATCCATGAATTCAAGGATTAATAGGGTTTTCTCCCATGATAAATCACCTTTGTTCTTAATACTTTCTTGAAATCTGGACATTCCTTCTAATTTTGGAATGCTTGAAAATAAATCCACTACATCAATTGTTACTAAACATTCTGCTCCTTTTGCCATCTCTGGATGTAATCTGCTCAAAAAATCTCATGAGTCAATAACTATGTGGGGGATATTTTTGTAGCGGGATTTAAGCCACTTGTCTATTACCTTGCCAAAGGGGAAAGTTTTTGATTCACTCCCCGATATGATAGGTCTGAATGGGGGATTTTGTATGTCTTTATGCACTTTAGGGATCCCTACTATTGTACTTATAATAGGGAATTCCACCTTCAAAAAGTTGTACATATCACCATGTATTCTACTTTCCACCAACAAGTCTTCTAATAAAAGTTCTATCTTATGATATCCTATATTCACCTCATTTATTGATGCTATGTCATAATTACCAGAATTAAGTAAAATACTATTCATTTTACTAATATAATCTTCCTTATAATACAATACGGCTCCCCCACCTTTGTCGGGTTTCAATAATCTGATGCTATTATCACTCTGTAAATCCCTTAAAACTTGGAACTCATCTTTTGTGAGGTTAAATTTTGTTTTTTTGGATCTGTTATTACTGGCATATTGGTATATTTCATCTATAACCAATTTCTCATATAACCCTAATATATTATGTAGGGGGGGTGTAAAACTACTAGCCTTTCTGAACTCACTAGATTCCTTGTGGGGTTTTCCATCAAAAAATACCCCCAAATTCAATTTTCTTATAAATTTATTGGTGTATACGACATAGTCCTCTAATTTAAATTTGTTATTACGTATAAATTTCATCCCTTTAGTTAGTAGGGTGAAATGTTCCCTTTTAAGTTCCATACTAGTGTAGTTATATATAGTGAAGTCTCCCATTGTATGAATGATTTCATTGACCCTCACTATATCATGTTCCTTATTGGTGGTTAGGGTACTGTTCATTCCAACTAGTTCCCGTTGTATTTTCCCCTCTTTATTCCTTTCCCCATTTGTCTGTACCTGTCCATGTCCTCCCACCCCATTTCTCCCTCTAAAAAATATTATTATACTGAGACCTCCCCTTATAACTTTCCTTATTTATTTTATTTACCTTATAATCTCTAAAATTGTCCCTATATTTGTATTGTCCATTACTGTTCTCATAATGGTGTGTATACCCTTTTTGGGTAGTATTCTTGTCTCTATCCCATCTATATGCATAACTATTTTTGTATTGGTCAAGGTCCATGTTCAGTTTTTTACATTTCCTTTCAAACTGCTTAACTACAAGCCCCTCAACCCAATTATACTGGGATTCTAGAGACAATTCGCAATCATCATATAACAAGTCACTTTGTATTGCATTATTCATCTCTTCTAATTCAACTATAAGTGTACAAATCCTGTTGTCATTACATTTAATAATGAATTTCATAAAAGTGAAACCAAACTGATCAAACATCTTAATACATTCATCTTTAACAGTAGTATCAATGGTAATCCCCATGGGAACTTTGAAAAACCTCAACCCCATGGGAACAACACCCTTGTCGAGACATTTCTTTAAGTATAAATTGTCCAGCTGAATACTTTTCAAGGTCTTTAGCTTTTTTCCAAAGTCAAATATGCGGTCTTTCAATGTTTTATCTTCAGCCAATTCTTGTTCATTTTTACTAACTACACGTTCCGGTCTACACCCACTATCAAAATTGAACTCATCTACTAAAAAGTTATTGAAATCGTAACGTCCTATGTCTTTTCCATTATTTTTAGAAACACAATGTTTTACAGTACCTGTACGTTTGTCATTGGCAACAATAGCGTACGTCTTCTTCGGAACTGTCCTTTTCGGCTTGGCACCTGAAATATTATAATCCACCATTGATCCATTTAAACTGCCTCCTACTGAGTGTCTCCCTTCAATTTTATCCCCCAAACACGACTTGTTTGGGTTTCCACAGCTTCCCAACACGCCATTGCGGTCTCCATCGACATGAACATCACCACCACAGCTCCGGTTCAACGTGCATGTTGACGTCACCACCTTCTCTCTGTCCATACAAGGGTTAGGTTGCATCATCATTTCTAGCAACCTAGTTAGTTCCCCATGCATTAGAAAGGTAGTGGGTGAAAGAGAAGCCAGATGGCAAATAAGGCTAAATGCATCAGTCCCCCCTGGTATCAATGAGTACCTATCTATCAAACCCATTTTAGAAGTTGACAGCAAATAGGATAGTGTATGGATTATATTCTTTTCTCCATTCATTTAAGTATAATGTACATGGAGTGTATTATGGTCATATATTTTAAACAACATTTTAAACAATGTATTTTTATTGTATTCATTGATCACATATTTCTGTATAATAACTATAATACTATAACATTATAATATGAATTCCATCATTATTGTAAGGAGTTTGTAGTATGAAATATGTTTTTTAAAAAATTAGGAACTTAAAAGTTTGTAGTTTGGATTTGTAAGGGACATATATGCACTAGCACTTTAAACTATTTATGAGGTAAAAGCATGTGATTAATTAATAGTGTATTTAAAGATGTTCTAGGGAAACACACATTGTTCTGATGAAGTCTTGTGATAGATGAAAGTGCTTAACCAGTGGATTTTTTATCAATAAACTGTTTCGGAAGAAGAGGATCGTTTTTTTATTGAGTGCTGGTGCTGTGGATTCTTGTTGCTGTTTGGAGCTGATTTTTATATGTATTTATATGTTTATATAATGCATTACTAGCTCTTTTGCATTTGACATCACTCAGATGTTCCGAGATGCGTAATTTGAAAGGTCTTGATGTTTGGACAATATAAAAAGCATGACAGCTGCAAGAGGTCATATAAATTATCCAGTCTGTATTGCAGTTTGCAAAAAACTTTATGTCAAATATATGGCCACTATCGTTGCTAGATACATATTTACAATTACTGCAATGGCCACAAGGCCCACAAGTTTATCAGCTGATATTGAAGTCTGAATCATATGCAAATTCCTAGATTCAGAGTGATGCTTATAATGATTAAAATAAGCACCCAAATTTTTCCCTTTCCTAAATGAAAATAAACATGTTTCAGATATATGGTTGGACTAAGCAGAGTCTGCTAAAAGAATATTCCAATGTCGTTTAACAATATCAATGAATTTTTTGGTATTTCTACCATAAGTAGTTGTAAATCGCAACACATTATTGTTGCTCTGTGATTTATTTTTATATCTGAGAAGATCATCACTTTTAAGTTGTGATGCATGGTTGCTGGCAGAATTAACATAACCCATGCTATAACCCCTTTCTTTGAACCTGTCAATCAGATCCTGACGATAAACCTGGAAAGTATTGTCATCTGAACAAATGCGTCTCATTCTGATAAATTTTGACTTCGGGATATTTCTGGCTATATGTTTAGGATGAAAGCTGGATGTGTGGAGTAAGGTGTTATATTTAGGATATTTCCTGAATACTTGTGTACTGTGTGTTGTCTGCATTCCTTGTTACCAAGACATCCAAATAGGTGATCCTATATTGATCAAAGTTGATGGTGAAATGTAGGCCCCATTTGTTGTCATTAAGATATTGAACAAATTCCTTCAAGTATTCAATATCAGACCTCCACACCATCCAGCAATCATCCAAATATCTACACCAAATATCAATGTCAGGCAAATAGAGATTGTGTGTGTCATTATATATAATTTGATCCTCAATGTATGCCATGTATAGATCAGCATAAATTGGAGCAAAGGAAGCTCCCATGGCAGTACTTTTGATTTGAAGGTAACATTGTTTACCATAGAAAAATACATTTTTTGTGAGAACATGTTCAGTCAGGCATATCAAGAAAGTGTTAAAGCTGGGTTTATACTTTTGTGATTTATAAAGCCAGTATTCAACTGCATCTAATCCAGCCCAGTGTGGTAAATTGGTATATAATGTGTTGACATCCAGGGTGCATAACCACCAGTTATCTTCGATTTGCATGTCATTGATAATACCCAAAAATTCTGTAGTATCTTGGATCCTAGATCTTACCCATTTTAACAAGGGCTTAAGATATTTGGTTAAAAATTCAGAAAGGAGTTCAGTAAGAAACCCATTCCCTGCCACAACTGGTCTACCTGGTGGGTGCAAAGGATCTTTGTGAATTTTGGGTAAAAAATAAATATATTAACTAAATGGATCAGTAATAGTCAGGTGGTTTAAGGTGTTAGATGTTATAATACCATTATCCAGTGCTAAATTCGAAAATGTATCAATTTGTTGTTTGAACATGGATGTGGGATCTAATGGCATTTTCATGTAATATCTAGCATCATCCAGATGTTTATGAGCCTCAATGTCATAATCAGTCCAGTTCATAACAACAACCACACCTCCTTTGTCAGTGGAAATAATTACCAATTCTTTGTTGTCAACTAATTCTGTTAAACTGGTTAAATCAATCTGAGAAATGTTATTCAACATAGGTGGAATCATGTTAGAAGTAAAGTGTAGATCTTTGAGAACACTATGTTGAAAAAGGCTTACACTAAGATGCATAGGTGAAGCAAAAGTAGATTTATGATATCTGAAATTATCTACCATATAATCATGTTGTTTGTTGTCCTGAAAATATAATTTAAGATTAATCAATCTACAAAATGCTGCTATGTCCTGTGCAAAAATGTCTTCAGGCACAAAAAAAACAGGAATAAAAGAAAGGCCTTTATTTAACAGAGCAATTTGCGATTCAGATAATACTGTGTCAGAAATATTCAATACATTGGTATTGGCGTGTATATTTATTTGTTGGTCAACAGTTCCATAAGATTCTGCAAACTTCTGACTTTTTCTATGTTTTCTGCCTCCCCTCTTGTAGGGCCTAAAGGGGCCCCACTGTTGTTACGTTTGGGGGTCAGGGAGTCTGTGGTGTATTGTGTATCAATATCTGTACCAGAGGAGGAATCACCCTCTGAGGAGTCTGTAAAAGTACTGTGTTTCTTAAGAATAGATCTTGGACATTTTCGTTTAGGGGTTTGGTTAGTGTTCTTATAACTGCCCTCAAACCTAACATGTCTGGTCTGTCTAAAAGGCTGACCTTTCTCATAATCAATTTGATCTCTTATAATTTTTTTAAGCTTTCTTTCTTTGAGTTGGTGTTCAAAATTAAGTAAATCTGAACTTAAATTGGACAAAAAATTAGAAAAAAATGATTGATCTTTGTGTTGGTTACAATCATCACATAATTTACTAACCATCAGTGTCTGTTTGTCAATAGTACGTTCATAATAATTGGATAGTGTTTCCACGAATTTCATGGAACACTCTTGTTGTATAAGTGACCATTCCCTGGTTAGCTGATCATCAGGCTCAGTTATCAAAGGTTGAATTTTCACCCTGAGTCCTCTGGGAGTTATGCCCTTAGCCATATAAGCTTTAAATAATTTCAGATGCCAAACATTGGATCTCAGTGTTTTCATATTTTTATTTAACTCCTGAAACAATTTTTCATAGCACTGTTCAGGATGATCAATGTTATTAAAATTGATATTATTGGATTGTTGTCCTATTCCAAAAATGCCTAAATCCTCTTTGTCAGAAGAGAGACCAATAAGAATTCTGTTCCATATTGCAAATGATTGGTAAAGCAACCACCAACCAAAAAAGAAAGTCAGTCAGACAAAGACTGTTCTGCAAAAATATAAATAATGGCCACAACACCACGTCCTTAATAATATGCATATATATATATATATATATATATATATATATATATATATATATATTATTACAACAAATATTGTATCTGGGCAATAATGGCCATCAAGACAAAATTAGTCAATAGTATTATATAGCTGTCATAAGTGGAATCTTCAATAAGATATCCCAAAAAAATAAATAACATTTAGAAGCCACGTCCAGAATTCGAAATAGAAGTAGGACAATAATGGTAGTTGTGATACCATGAGAAGCAGAGTATTCCAACAGACTGATGTTATAATTTGGAATAAAGACAACAATACAAAATACCTAGAAAAGTGTCTAAAATTACCAAGGACAAAAACTATTGGTATAGTTTAAATTAAAAAATTGTAAAATTAAAATTGTATCATATCCTGCATTGCTGTTGAAAAAAAGAAGTCAAAACTATACAAAAAGTTCTAATAAAATTATTCCAGTGATATGGCAAAATGAAAATAATATGGTGGACATAATATAAATGGACTAGAATGTAGAATGTCCATAAGGCTGATAATCAGCCATAAAAATGCCCAAAGTATATATATAACATGTAAATCCCAGGGGGTAATATATATAAAAGAAAAATTATAGATGTGTATTCAACCCAACATGTAGATAAAGAATGAAAATTAACCCAAGGTACAAATTGTTGTTATGTCTATTGGCAACCTAACACTAAATAATTTCTGACCAAAAATAATATAATATAATTCAGTAGCTGGTAATGGTTAATTTCGAATCCAAATTGTGGTTATCATTTACACTAAGAAGCTTACTAAATTACTGAAAAGGACAATGATGTCCAAATATAGTATTTAAACAATGATGCAAAATCGTAATTCAATGTAACAATGAAACCTCAATGTACATAATGATGAACTGATTAACAATGCATGAATATTCAGTCATGGAATGTAGTAAACCACTATTATCTGAACACTGTTTAATCACAAACAAAATTGTGCTATAATATGAGACTGAAAAAAACAGAATATCTAATATAAGAATTGAAATAATGAACCCTAACCGAGCATAAACCAAACCCCGTCTGCTTGTAGAATTCCAAAACGAAATTCAAAAAAAAGTATGTGGAATGCACAACAACAGCATATGCTTAAAAGAAGATCCACAAAACTATATTGTTAAACAAACATCCCAAACCCTGAATACATGGACCCCTAGTAGAAAAAATGACAGATTAAACTATAGTATAGTAATGTCACATTAATTGGTTTTAAATAAAAATAATTAGTCCAAAGCTTGATCGAAGATAAGCCAGCCGCCGTGCTGTAAATTGCGGCCTAATAACTGGTATGGCATCGTCCTGATACACATAAAGTCCCGCACATAAACAGTATGCAATGTCCAAAAAGGGGGTTGTAAGATAATCCAAAAAGTTCACGAAAGTGAAAAAACATGAAATGTCTGTAAAATAGAAAATGGTCTTGAAATTGGAAAAATAGTACTCATAACTCTAATTACACAGTCCACTGGTGTCGTGAGCTGGAATAAAACGAACAAAAGTTCATGAAATGGTGAAACAGCTATGTTTAATAAATCGTTCTTTGGTGTAGCACATGAATAATAGCCAGCATCCGCGATGCAGCGGTAAACCTGAACGGACGCCAATTTCACGAAGCACATCAACTGAAATGAATAGTCATTGTACACCATACAAAAAAACTTGTAGAATGTATAGAAAAAATAATAAAAAATAATAATAATCCCAATCAAATAGTTCACTGAATGATGAAAATTAGTTATTGGTCAGCCTGAAAGTTGTAAATTTGTAAAAGTTGTAAAAAATTGTAATTGACAGGTTTAAAGAAAGGGGTTATAGCATGGGTTATGTTACTATTGCCAGCAACCATGCATCACAACTTAAAAGGGATGATCTCCTCAGATACAAAAATAAATCACAGAGCAACAATAATGTCTTGTGATTTACAACTACTTATGGTAGAAATACCAACAAATTCATTGATATTGTTAAACGACATTGGAATATTTTTTTAGCAGACTCTGCTTTGTCCAACCATATATCTGAAACATGTTTATTTTCATTTAGGAAAGGGAAAAATCTGGGTGCTTATTTTAATCATTATAAGCATCACTCTGAATCTAGGAATTTGCACATGATTCAGACTTCAATATCAGGTTATAAACTTGTGGGCTGTATGCCTTGTGGCCATTGCAGTAATTGTAAATATGTATTGAAAACTAAACATTTTTCTAGCAACAATAGTGGCCATATATTTGACATAAAGTTTTTTGCAAACTGCAATACAGACTGGATAATTTATATGGCCTCTTGCAGCTGTCATGCTTTTTATATTGGCCAAACATCAAGACCTTTCAAATTATGCATCTCGGAACATCTGAGTGATGTCAAATGCAAAAGAGCTAGTAATGCATTATATAAACATACTCTTAAACATAGTACGGCCAGATTTCATTTCACAATTATTGACAAAATAATTGGTGATAGAAGTAATAAATCAGGATGACACATTAAACTGGATGCAAAAGAAAAGAAATGGATAGTAAAACTAGGTGCATTATTTCAGCCTGGACTTAATGAATATTTATGAATATCTGTATGTATATTCATGAGCTCAACCATCACATTGTGTTTTCAATTATTATTAACTATATAAAGGACTTCAAAGGTTTTATGTGGATTTGCACTGATGAAGGCTAGGTAAATATCCAAGCCGAAACTGGTCTGTTTATTGGAAGTTCTATATATGTTTAACTAATTAAATTAGTTTTCATAGCTCACAGTTGCTGGCTTCTTCTTTTTGGAATCATTGAGCTTGAGGCCATGGCTCTGACACCAGGTATCTGTCTCAGTGAGGCTCTTCTGTAGGATGTCCACATCATTTGGGGACTTGACTATGGCTCTTAGTTTGCAGTCATCTGTGAACTTCATTAGCCAGAGGCCTTCTGTGTTAGCCTGTACTTCAGAGAAGTAGATACCAAACAGGAGAGGTCCCAGGATGGAACCCTGTGATACTCCACTTGTCACTGCTTTGAGGTCAGATTTGGAGTCTGCAACTTTTACAGTGTGGATTCTGTCAGTGAGCCAGTTGGCAACCCATCTTGTGACGTAGGGATTTATACCTAGTTTAGTGAGTTTAGCTATAATTCCAGAATGGGGGATGATGTCAAAAGCCTTGGCAAGGTCAAGATAGGCTGTGTGAACCACCTTACCCTCATCCACAGCTTTGGTGACTGCCTCAAAGAAGTCGATCAGGTTCAGGAGGCATGATCTGGCTTTCACAAACCCAAACTGGGTGGGATCCAGAGTTTGGAGGTTACCAATGTCTTTGTTTATGAATTCCATGATGATACATTCCATGGCCTTGCAGACAAGGCTCATCAGGCTAATAGGTCTATAGTTCCCAGGATCAGTGGTGGCTCCCCCTTCATGGATTGGGATAACTGTTACTGTGCACCATTCAGTGGGCACAAAGCCTGACGTGAGGCTATTATTGAACATGGTGCTTAAGTGGAGAGCCACTTCGTTCTAAAGTTCACGTAAAACACAGCCTGGGATGTTGTCCGGTCCCATGGATGCTGTGTTTTGGGCTTTAGAGAGTGCAGCTTTTACCTGCATAGTTGTGATTACAGGGACTCTGCATTCTTCCTGTATAGATATGGGCCCTTTAGGGGGTAAGTGGGGGGTAAAGTTAGCACTGAACCTATCTGCCAGGATGTTGGCAATATCAGTTGGTTCTGCAATTTTCGTGCCTTTGTGCTGTAACTCAGAGCAGATCTGGGTGTTGCCATCTAGATTCTTGACATAGCTATAGAATGCTTTGTGGTTGTCCTTGGATTTAGTGGCAATTTTGTTTTTGTAGCTAGCTTTGGAGGATCTTATAAGGGATCTCAGCTTCTTACTGAGGCTGACCAGGGAGCTCCTCCACTCATGGGATTTTACGCTCTTTTGCAACAGTTTCTTCCTTTTGTTGTACAGTTTGTTTATGGCAGGGGAACCACCAGATTGGCTTCCTTTTTTTGGAGGATAGCGTCTTGGTTCTGTTTGGGGTAGCATGATCCATGCACTTGTGTACATGCTTATAGAGTGCATTTGTGTAGGATTCAGAAGTTGTAACTGTATTGTCCATCTGCATGGTTGTCATGAAGTTCACCACTTCTGTCTTAAGAAGCATGAAGTTGGCTTTGGAGAAATTTTTTACTGTGGTTTCCTTAATGAGAGGTGGGGGCAGGATGTGGATATCAAGGGTGATAAGCTTATGGTCAGATCAGACCAATGAGGAGTTGACTTCAGGTGTGGAACACTGGTCACTCATTTTGGCAATGACTAGGTCTAGGATATTGTTGCCCCTGGTGGGGGTGTGGATAAGTTGATCTAGACTTGCTGTATGCGGGAGTGTTGGTAAGCGTCTGAGCCCCCTAAGCCTTTCTGTGTTGGAGGGAAGCCTTCTAGCTTTTCAGTGGGAGTGGTAAGCACTAGGTAGCCTATCTTCCATGGGAAGGGTGGGTTTTGGCCCATAAATTATAGTTTATTGGCCGTTTAGGCAGTTTTTCATCTCTTTCAACTTGCTAGCTTAAAAGCCTGCATTTGTGCTTGTTCCCCACCTTTCCTGTAACTAGTCTAGTCCAGGTACAGATTTGTTATAGCCAGGACTCTTTGTAAGCTTCTGAGCCTCCCAAGCCTTTCTGTGTTGGAGGGAAGCCTTCTAGCTTAGCAGTGGGAATGGTAAGCATTAGGTAGCCAATCTAGCATAAGAGGAGTGGTTCCTGGCCCAGACATTTTAGCTATTGGCTGTTTGGGCAGTTTTTTTCCCATCTCTTTCAACTTTCTGGTTTAAAAGCTGCACTTGTGCTTGTTTCCTGCCATTCCTGTAACTAGCCTAGTCCAGATACAGGGTTGCTGTATCCAGGACTGTTAGTAAGCTTCTGAGCCCTGCAAGCCTTTCTGTGTTGTAGGGAAGCCTTCTAGCATATCAGTGGGAGTGGTAAGCACTAGGTAGCCTATCTACCACAAGAGGAGTGGTTCTGGCCCAGAAATTGTAGTTTATTTGCCGTTTTGGCAGTTTTTCCATCTCTTTCACCTTTCTGGTTTTAAAGCCCGTGTTTGCGCTTGATCCCCACCTTTCCCATAGCTAGTCTAGTCCAGGTACAGATTTGCTGTATCCAGGACTTTTTGTAAGCTTCTGAGCCCCCCAAGCCTTTGTGTTGGAGTGGTGCCTTATAGTTTATTAGTGGGAGTGGTAAGTACTAGGTAGCCTGTCTACCACAAGAGGGGTGGTTCTTGGCCCAGGAATTGTAGTTTATTGATCATTTGGGAAGCTGTCCATCTCTTTCAACTTTCTGGTTTAAAAGACCACATCTGAGCTTGTTTCCTATTGTTGCTGTAACTAACCTACTGGAAAGCACTAGAAAGCCTTAAACTAATACAATCCTTCTAGCTTAAAAGAGAGCATTTGAAGTGATTAAATATCAGTTTTCTGTATTTTCTTGCTGTACTTAACTGTTTTCCACCTAAACACTGATTTTCCAGCATTTATTGTAATTTAAAAACTTGTTTTTTTCACATATTGTACTTATTTGACTGCCTGCACTTTCAAAAAGTCATTTTTTGTTTAAATAATTTGTTTAACTGTTGTAGGCTACACACTAAAGTACGATAGCCTTTTCTGATCACTTGTAGCCATTTAAAGCTGTTTTAAGTGTACTTTTTATTGTTTTTGCCTTATGTTTTCAAAAAAACAAAACAAAAAATATTCCTTGGTTCCCACCCTTCTAAGCTAGTATAGTCCAGTTTTCAGGCTAGTACTGAATTCAGAGCTGTGTTGCAAGTTTATGAGTTGCCCATACATTACTTGGATAGAGGGAAGTTTCTCTGTTCACCTGTGAGAGAGGGGAACTTTGAGCAGCCATCTGTCCCTGGAGGAGTGGTTCCTGCCTGGAAGTTAGTAGTTTAAAAACCGCTTTTGCATGGTTTTGCTCACCAGGCAGCACCGGTTAGCTACAGTTAAATTATTCCCAGCTCCACTAAGTCTCCTCTTCAGTTTTCCCTTGAAACTAGTCTAACTCTCAGCCTAAGCACTCAAAAGCATTGCACAGTGCAGCACTTGCTCAGACCTAATAGCAAGCACTAATATACCCTGACACTTGATTGCCCAGCAGGGCAAGGCTCTTTATCCATCCCTCACCAACCAAGCGACTAAGCTGCTCATCCTGCTATTCAGGCATGACCAAAGATTAACTTCAGGTGTACTCTCCAGTCCAGCTGGTGAACCTGGGTATCCTGAGGCAATGTTACAACTGCCTCATGTACACAGACAACCCTCTCCTCCTACCACAAAACACTAACATATGTGAGAGATGCAATTATACAGCCAAACTGGAGGCTAAGGTCTCTCCACCCAAGACTGGAACAGACAGTCATGAGGAGAAGGTTAATACTTGCACCACACCTCCAGCCTCACATAGATCTACTAAACTAGCACTGGCAAAAAATACACATAAATACACTAAATCATACTCACAAGCGCTAAATAAAAACCTGCAAAGGTGTCAGGGAGCACCAAAGCAGAAACCCAAAAAACCTGCACCTCCCATCACAAACCAGACAACACGTAAAACACAAAATCAATGTGCCGCACAATCACAGCCCTTAAGGCAAAATAACATACCTAACACACTAGTAATAGGTGACTCTACAGTCAGGCACACAAACATCCCACTCACTAGGCTGGACAAGGAGAAGGTTACTGTTAGCTGCCTGTCAGGAACCAGAATCCGCCACATAACACAAGCACTCAGGTCACTCCAGAACAAGTACAAATATGACTCTGTCATTGTTCATGTTGGTGTGAATGACCTGAGATGTACTTCCCTGGAATACATGAAAAGAGACATGGAAGATCTCTCTGATCATGTAGCCCAGGCAGGTATGACCCTGACCCTGAGTAGCATCCTGCCCTCACCAAGAATGATACCTCAGTATAAAGAAAAAATGATCAATTTCAACAATTGGCTAAGCTTCTGGTGTCATTCAAAGGGGATCCAGTGTCTGTCAGCCTGGGACGACATGCTCGACAAGAAGCATTGCTTCACAAGAGACGGCTTGCACCTGTCACCCCTAGGCTTTTGAATACTGGCCAAGGCTCTTCCTGCCCCCATAATGCCCTTTTTAGGCAAAGCTCAAAAGTCAACCCCCCCTCCATAAACAGCACAAATAAAAAAATGAGGGTTATGCTACTCAACATCAGGAGTTTAAATCTCAAAATTCATGCTCTCGAAGCACTCCTCAGTATGGAGAACGTCGACATCTGTGCAGTAACTGAAACTTGGTTCAAGGCTCCAGAGAGCACTCCAGCACTACTGGGCTACAACTCATACCACACATTTCGGCCACAGAACATGGACCAAAGCACAAAAGGAGGGGGTGTATCCATATTCATCAAGGATACCTACACCTCTAGGTTAGTGGAGCAGCATGATACCTCTGAGATCACCCATGAGCAACTAACATTGGGAAAATCTGCAAGGCAAATTGTGGCCTGCTACAGATCACCCTCCATGACCCAGGACCACAACTCTGCCTTTTGGGAGACACTGGAAAACATGAAGGTCCTACCGAACACCCTGAAATTGGGTGATTTCAATTACCCTACCAGTAAACTACTTGAGTACAATCTCCCAGGCTCAGCGCTTCCTGGAATTTATCAACACAAATGCCCTGGATCAGCTGGTAAACTCCCCTACCAGAGGTGAAAACATATTGGACCTGGTCATCACCAACATGGGGGACAGGTGTTCCGCACAAGAGGTCAATCTGTCACTGGTTAGATTGGACCATAAACTAATCACTCTGGATGTCCACACCCCACCACCACCCCAACCAAGGAAACCACAGTGAAAAACTTTTCTAAAGCAAACTTCACCTTACTTAAGACAGAGGTGGTAAGTTTCATAGCTTCCACGCTAAAGGATAATGCTACCCAAGATGCAGAATCCTTTACAAATGCACTCTATGAGCACCTACAAGGATGCATAGTTTGTGCCATCCCTAGCAAAACCAAGGCTAACTCCCCTAAGAGAAGGAAACCAGTCTGGTGGACCACTGCCATAAACAGGTTATACAATAAAAGGAGGAAACTAGTTCAGAAAAAAAGCAAATACCAAGAAGGAAAGACATCCCTGATCAGTATCAGTAAGAAACTAAGGTCTCTCATAAAATCATCCAAGGCTAACTTCGAAAGAAAAATAGCCAAGGATTCAAAAGATAACTACAAAGCCTTCTTTAGCTATGTCAAGAATCTAAGTGGCAACTCACAGATATGCTCTGAGCTAGTGCAAAATAGCACAAAATATACTGAACCTACTGATATTGCCAACATCCTGGCAGATAGATTCAGTGCAAACTTCACCCCCCCCTCACCTTTAAAAGGGCCCACAACAATACCAGAAAAGTGTAGTGTCCTAGAAATCACAGATACACAAGTGAAAACAGCTCTTTCAAAAGCCAAAAACACAGCATCAATGGGGCCAGATGGTGTCCCAGGATGCATCTTGCATGAACTACAGAACGTACTAACCCCCCACCTAAACATGCTGTTCAACTCAGCCTCTCCACAGGCTACTTGCTCATAGAATGGCACACATCAACAGTTATTCTGCTCCACAAAGGAGGGGCCACAACTGACCCTGGAAACTATCACCCCATAAGCCTGACTAGCCTGGTCTGCAAGGCTGTGGAGCGCATCATCATGGAACTCATTAACAAAGACATTGGAAACCTCCAAACACTTGACCCGACCCAGTTCAGCTTTGTTAAGGGCAGATCATGCCTACTAAACCTGGTTGACTTCTTGGAGACAGTCACCAAGGCCATAGAAGAGGGAAAGGTGGTTCACACAGCCTACCTTGACCTCGCCAAGGCATTCGACACCATTCCTCACTCAGGTATTATAGAAAAACTCACCAGCTTGAACATAAACTCCTACATCATCAGATGGGTTGTCAAATGGCTTACAAACAGAACTCACATGGTAAGAATAGCAGGCTCCAGGTCCGACTCTAAACCAGTCACAAGTGGTGTCCTGCAAGGCTTGGTCCTGGGACCCCTACTGTTCAGCATATACTTCTCAGAAGTACAGGCAAACGTAGGAGGACTATGGCTAACCAGGTTCACTGATGACTGCAAACTGGGAGCGATAATTGACTCTCCAGCTGACACGGACATCCTCCAAAAAGGCCTTACTGAGATGGACACCTGGTGTCAAAGTCATGGCCTCAAGCTAAATGCCAAAAAATGCATAATCATCCCATTTGGGAAAAATAAAACACCGACGAATAACCACATAGGTGGCAGCCCCCTTAATACAGAAGAGGTAATAAAAGATCTGGGGACCCAGATAGATAGTAATCTCTCCTTTGACAATCATATTGCCAAAGTAGTTAGGAAATCCTTCTATGTGGCCTATCTAATTAATAAACAGTTTGCATCTAGAAATAAAGAGTTTATAGTGCCCCACTACTCATCACTCATCAGACCCATCATAGAGTACAATGCCCCATTTGGGATGTACCTCACAAGACCCTTCCAACAGCTGGAAAGACCATAAAAGTACCTCACCAAGAGGATTACTGGCCTCAGACATATGTCCTATACAGACCAACTGAAAAAACTCCGGCTGTACTCAGTGGCATATCGCTTACTCAGAGGTGATCTCTGCCTGACTTACAAAGCCATATCCAACTCAGAATTGATGGACATGCTACACCTAAAGAAATCCAAGTCACTGTGAGCCACACACTCTAGTGAGCTAAACCTCACTATAACAATAAATAGAACATGCTGGAGGGATA
>NC_056745.1:1277809360-1277846860 GCF_019279795.1 Protopterus annectens
GGGGGGCTCTGATGTTGATGGGTTGATTGTAGATGTGTACCCATATGTGTGTCCTACACAATCACAATCCTGGAAGTAAGGCATAAACATTTTTATGTGACACCTGTCATTATGTGACTACACCGCCTTTACAACAGCATCCATTGTAATGTACACTATTATGGTATAGTCATTATAAATGGCAACATACAAATTCTGAAAATGAAAAGTACAAGTAGCATGTCAAAAGCAACATTGGATGAAACAAATTCATGTTAATGTAGATACTCACTCTGTGCATCAGACACATAGCTTTATTTCCTGAGTGAAGTGGCACAGGTATTATCATTTGTACAGGGTGTTGTGTGGGGGTGCAGGAGGCCTAGGATGACCCTATAAGTTAGCAAGCTTGTGCGTGAGTCAGGAAGGGATGCAGGCAGAATGGGCCATGGAAATGTGGCATGTGGGTCTGTATGTGACCTGAATCTGGCAGTGATGTGTGAGTGTCTGATTATGCACAGCCAAACTCAGTGCTTGCCCTCTGTGTCTGCATGGTAGATCTGACAGTTCATTGTCTCCACCTCCCCAAACATGTGAACTGGCTCTGCCAGGAATTGAAAAGGCACTTCCTTGCCCAACATCAGATGATATGCTACAACCTGAGGATGACTGGGGATGTGTCCACCATGGGACCACCCAGGACCATGATCCTATGGCCTGCCACATCTTGGTGTGGACAGCACACTCCCCTATGGAGCACTGGATGTACTGCCACTATGGAAGCGTGATTGTGCATGGCCAACTTGACTCTCAGCAGATGTAGTTTCTGAGCTATGTCCTTGAGGCCGATGTTCAACTCCGACCTGATGTTCCATCACAGATAGTGTGCATTCCAATACAGATAATGTGCGATCTGTCTCAGACCAACATCTTTCCACTGCATCAGTGAACTGATCCAGAGTATCAGCAATCTGATGGAGACAGTCATGGATGTCAGACTGCACTGCATCCTTAACCCAGAACATTCATCTGGAGTTCCTTCCTGAACATACTTTTGCCTCCATGATGTCCATAAACATATGCTGAGTGGCATGAGATGAGACACCTGCAAAAGGTGGTGGAGGGACAGTAGGATTCCTGGGAGCACCCATATAAATCCGCCTTAGTGGAACCTTTGCCACCTGTTTGGCTATGGCCATTGTCAGCAGTCACTGTGGCCACAGTAGCCACACTTCCCTGTTCAATGTCCCCAACCACAAACTGTTCAACATCTGTTGCCACAGGGGACTGGGTATGCATAGGCATACTGGCTGTGTACAGTGATGATGAGGGTGGATGAGGTATGTCAACCTCTGTGTCATATTCAGCCTCTAAAACCCCCAGCTGTGCTTCATTTTGCCCACATTCATCATCAGAGTCTGGAGAGAGGCTGACATCAGGTTGTGAAAGGGGTCAAAGAACAACCTCCATGGCCACCTGTGATAAAAAGGGAAAAGCATTACATTATACCTGCACTACTATGCTCTGCAGTACTATGTTGCAATATATGTTAAGCTGTATACACTGTTGTTGCTATTACACACTTGTATAATCCACAACTTCATACAGCAGGACATGAGGACATTATTTTCTAACCCACATCTTTAATCATTTGGAAATAAATGCTCTTTAAACAAGAATCTCATGAAGAAAACATAAATGATATACACTGTTGACATTCTGCAAAACTCTGCACAGTTGACAGTTATGGTAATCTGTAATGTCCTGACAATACTGTTAAATCAGTAACTATGGTCACACCTACAAGGCATATGTATGAGTCTAATCTGTGAACAGTCATAAAATATATGTACAGTTGGCAATCATGCAGACAGTACATCAATCCAACCAGCAGGCCTGTGATGACACTTGAGTGAATACAGTGAACTAAATCTACATCTCTGTCAAAACAGTTTTGTGCTTACCAGCAGCAGGACCACAGCTTCTTCCTATTCCTGATGGTCCTGGAAAAATGTGAGGGAGAGGTAAGGTATACAGTAGTGCATGTGACAGTATAACAGGGCTAATACTTCAAAATATCTCACATTTTCATTAAGTGTTATGTTAACAGGTATGTGGGTCACAAACTGTGCATAAGTTTTAAACTGCAGATAACCTTCCCCCCTTAAAACACCTGACACCCACGTAAATCTATGTGCACCCTGACACGCTGACTGCTACAATATTCCAATTCTGATCCAACTAATCATATCTGGATGCTCCTCTTGAGTAGAAATGGATACACCTACATCCACAACATATGGGGTGATAGATACTTGGGACCTGTCCTGCATTGCAAAGTTTTCCAAGCATTCTTTAGTGGCTGACAGAGGTTGTTATGCTGCAGACCCAGCACCAGTGATATAATGATCCCTGGCCATGTCCACCGCACATCTGCGTGCCAAGTTGATCTTGTCAGTGGCACAGTGTCACACTTGGTCATATGTGCAATTTTAGTGACCCACAGCATTAATGGTGTGCACCAGTTCATCCCAGGCTGTATGCTCATGCTCATTTGACCTCCCTCTGGACAGCAGGACTTGGTGGTGTTGTCTCAAGGCCTCAATAATGAGGTTGTTTCCTGCCTCAGCAAAAGGTGGACAGTGTCTGGAATGCATGGTATCTCCTGAAATACAAATAAATGAGAAAATATGTCAGGATCACGTATGTCGGAGTACAGTATGTAGAGATACAGCAATAAAGGAAGCCTATTGGTATTCACCACTTGATTACACATCTCTTAATCAACAGTGTGCCAAACATAAAAAGGTTGTGGAAGCAACTTGGATAGTAACAATAGTGACTCACTATTGTTTGTGACATGACAGATACTCACATTTGAGTTGGAAATTACTAGGGTAGGGATTATGTCAGCACAGAAAGAATGTTTATAGCAGGCACTTGTTACATACAGATGTGTGTGCTACAGGCTGAAGCTGCGGCTGCTGCAGCCAATAGCCATAATTAGAGAGACTGCAGAATATGCAGGGCAATAACACTTAAGAGTAACTGTGTGACCTGTGGCCACCTTGGTCTACAGCCAGAGCCTGATTGAGGGAACCCATCCTACTGGAAAGTAAGGTATGTGTTTAAGGAAAGTATGTTAGCTAAAGGTATCATTAACAGAGTGAAGGAGAAACATGCTTGTTGTATCCTAGAACAAGGTAAGGGGTATATTAACCGTTATGTCAACCAGTCGGATAACTGCTAAGTCATGTGTTATGTTATGGCAAGTCATCTGGAAAGTGTGTGCTGACAACCATTGCTTCTAGCACAAGATACATATATGTATGTAACGTGTGCTGCTGTGGTTTTCTGTAATATCACTGGCAAATTATCATGGGCTACAGTCTGCTATGACCAGGCCTCATTTTAATTACATACTTCAAAATCTTCTGGGTATTTATACTGATTCATAGGTTCATAGGTGTGTACTAGGCTAATGGCCCTGGAGCCTTTACAAGCTTATCCCATAGAAGTGCCTTGGCATCATGCCACCAGTTAGTTCCCTGTGCATCTATCAAGTAGAGTCATTGGAGTTATCCCAGGGGTGAACTTTCTATTTCCCATCCACTCATCAAGATTTCCTCTTGAAGAGGGCCATTGAGGTGCTCTGCTTGACATGTATGGGAAGTCTATTCCAGAGTATAGGCAGTCTCTGGGTTATTAACCTGTCCCTCCAGCATGTTCTGTTGATTGTGGTAATGAGGTTGAGGTCTCTGGAGCATGTGGTGTGGAGGGATTGGGATTTCTTTAGATGTAGCATTTCTAACAGAGCTGGGTCAGGCATGGCTTTGTAAGTCAAGCAGAGATCACCTCTTAGTAGACAATATGAGACAGAGAATAGCTGGAGGTTTTTGAGTCTTTCCATGTAGGACATGTATTTAAGCTTAGGATCCTCTTTGTGAGGTACTTTTGTGGCCTTTCCAGCTGTTGCATTTGTCTAGTCAGGTACATGCCAAATGGGGCATTATACTCAATGACTGGCCTAATGAGGGAAGAGTAGAGAGAAATGATGACCTATTTCTTCCTGGATGCAAAACACTTGGCAATGACATGTGCCGCATAGAAGGACTTTCTGACCACAGTGGCAATGTGGTGGTCGAAGGAGAGGTTGCTGTCAACCTGTGTCCCCAGATCTGTTATAATGCCTTCAGTGTTTGGTGGGCTCCAATTTATGTGGTAATTAGTGTGGACTGAGTTTTTCCCAGAGGGGATGACGATGCATTTTTTGGCATTATGCTTAAGGCCATGGTTTCAACACCAGTCATTGGCTTCAGTGAGGCCTTTCTGTAGGGTGTCTACATCACTTGGGGAATTAATAATGGCTCCAAACTTGAAGTTGTCTGGGCACTTGGCCAGCCAGAGCCCCTTTGTGTTGGCCTGGACTTCTGAGAAGTAGATGCCAAACAGGAGATGACCCAGGACCAATCCCTGTGGGGCTCCACTCATGACTGGTTGGCAGTCTGACTTGGAGTCCACTACTTTCACACTGTGGGTTCTATCTGTGAGCCAGTTTGCAATCCACCTAGTTGTATAGGGGTTGATGCCTAGTTTGGTGAGTTTATCAGTAATTCCTGAGTGAGGAATGGTATCAAAGGCCTTGGCCAGATCAAGGTAGGCTGTATGAACTGCCTTGCCCTCATCCACAGCTCTGGTGACTGACTCAAAGAATTCAACCAGGTTGAGCAGGCACGATCTACCTTTCACAAAACCAAATTGCATGGGGTCTAGAGTTTGGAGATTCCCTATATCCTTGTTAATTAGGTCCATGATGATGCGTTCCATAGCCTTACATATCAGACTCATCAGGCTAATGGGGTGATAATTCCCAGGGTCTGTAGTTGCTCCACCTTTATAGATAGGGATGACTGTAGCAGTGTTTCATTTGGTAGGGACAAAGCCCAAGGTGATGCTGTGACTGAACAGGGAACACAGATATGGTGCATTTCACTTTGTATTTCATGTAGAACACATCCAGGGATACTTTTGGGTCCAATGGAAGCTGTATTATTGGCCTTGGGCAATGCAGCTTTAACCCGTGCTGCAGTAATGCTGGGTGCCTAACATTTCTCCAGTATTATGATTGGTCCATTGGGGGGGGGAGAGAGGGGTAAAGTTGGCACTGAATCTGTTGGCCAGTATGTTGGAAATTTCTGTTGGCTCTGTATAGGAGGTACCATTGTGCAGTAACTCAGAGCAAACATGGGTATTGCTGTGGAGATTTCTGATATAACTATAGAAGGCTTTGTGGTTGTTTTTAGTGTCTGTCACAATTCTGCCTTCATAGCTGGCTTTAAAGGTTTTGATGAGGGATCTCAACTTTTTGTTGAGGCTAATAAGGGAGTTTTTCCAGTCTTGGGACTGCACCTTTTTCTGCAACAGTTTCTTCCTTCTGTTGTAGAGTTTATTAATGGCAGGGGACCACCAGATTGGCTTCCTTTTTTTGGAGGAGAGACTCTTGGTTCTGTTGGCTATGGATAGTTCCATGCATTTATGTATGTGTTTGTACAGTACATTGGTGTATGATTCAGCAGTCATGCATCTATTTTCCATTGACATGGGTGCTGCAATGTTAGCCACCTCTGTTTTTAGGAGTCCAAAGTCAGCTTTGGAGAAAATTTTCATGGTGGTTAACCTTTTGCGGGGGTTGTGGGTGAGATGTGGCTTTTCATGGTCATTAGTTTGTGGTCGGATCTTACCAGGGAGGAATTGACTATTGATGTAGTAGAGCAATGGTTGCCCATGTTTGTAATAACCAGGTCAAGGATGTTGCTTCCTGTAGTGGAGCTAAAATTGAGCTGGTCCAGGCCATTGGAACTGATGAATTCCAGGAAGCGTTGGGCCAGTGTATTGGTGCATGAGTAGTTTTCCCAGTTGATGGAGGGGTAGTTGAAGTCACCTAGTATAAGAGTGTTGGATTGGACCCTAATAATTTCCAGTGTGCTTAGGAATGTGGAGTGAGAGACTTGGGACATGGCTGGGGACATATAGCAGACTACAACCTGAATCGCCATCTTACCCAATGTTAGTGGTACCTGAATTATCTCAGATGCATTATGCTGGGCTACTAGTTTGGAGGTCTGCATATCCTTTATGAATATGGAGACACCACTACCTTTGGCTGGGGACATATAGCAGACTACAACCTGAATCGCCATCTTACCCAATGTTAGTGGTACCTGAATTATCTCAGATGCATTATGCTGGGCTACTAGTTTGGAGGTCTGCATATCCTTTATGAATATGGAGACACCACTACCTTTGGAGCTTTGGTTCATGCTCTGGGGCCAAATGTTGTGGAATGAGTTATAGCCTGGTAGCGCAGGTACTCCTTCTGCTGCTTTAAACCAGGTCTCCGTTACAGCACAAATGTCGATGTTCTCTATTTTGAGGAATGCTTTAAGAAAGTGCATCTTCAGATTTAGACTTCTAACATTGAGCAGCATGACCCTCGGATTGCATTTATTTATAGCTATTACAGTGTAATTTGGTCTTTGGAACATCACCTAAAAAGGGCACTATGGGGTGGCAAGAGCCTTAGCCAATATCCGGAAACCCTGTGGTGTTAGATGCAGGCCATCTCTGGCAAAGCATTGAGGTCTGTCAATCACGTCATCCCAAGCAGGCAGATGCTGGATCCCCTTACAATGACACCAGAAACTTGACCAATTGTTGAATTCAATCATTTTCTGCTCATACTGTGGTATCATTCTGGGCAATGGTAGAATGCTGCTCAGGGCTAGGGTCATACCTGCCTGGGCCATATAGTCCCACACCTCCTCTATGTCTCTTTCTGTGTAGTCCAGGGAGGTGCATCTCAGGTCATTCACACTCACATGGAGAGTGACAGAGTCACACTTGTACTTGTGAAGTGAATTGAGTGTGTGTGTTGTGTGTCGGATTCTGGCAACTGGTACATAGCTGACTGTTACCTTCTCCTTATTCAGTCTAGTGAGTGGGATATCAGTGTGCCTCACTATCATGTTACCTATGATTAGTGTATTGGGCAAACTGTTTTGCCTTAGGGGCTTAGGCTGAGGGGCATACTGTGTAGATGAGCTATGTGTCTTGTTGTTTGTGCTGTGTTGTGGTGGTCGAGTGCATTTCTGCCTTGGAGGTCTCTTCTGTTTGGGTAGATTTCTATTGAGAGCCTCCATGAAGGTGGGTGTGCGGTTTGTGTTTTTATGTGAGAGCTGTGATTGTGGATGTTCTGGAGGGCTATGTGTTGCATGTGGTGTGGTGCAGGTGTTGACCTTCTCCTCTTGACCAGCTATTCTGGTCTTGGCTTGAGAGTGCATGGTTTCAAATTTGGATATATAAGTGCATCTCTCACAAGTCTGAGTGTTGGGAGGTAAGAGGAGAGGGTTGTCTGTTTACATGAGGGAGTTGCTACACTGCCTCAGAATGCTCAAGTTCACCAAGTTAATAAAGGAAAGCACAGGGAACTGACCTTTGGACATGCCAGGAGGGGTGGCCATTATTATTAAGTACTGGAGCTGTTTCCTTGTATATTCTTTGTATAGGAAAAATGTCACTCAAGGTGTCTGAGTCTGTACAGAGCACTGCCAAACACTTGAGGGGAAACTAATACGTAGACCATGAAAATTTAAGGATGAAGTATTTAGGCAGATATTTTGAAGTTAGATATTTTGAAGTTAGAAAGAAATCAAGCAGTACTTAATAAAAAATAAAGAATTTGCTTGTCAAGAATGATGAGAAGAGGGGAGTCACATGAATGACGACTGCCTGTCTACTAATAATCAACAGCTTCACTCTGTTGAGATACAATACTCCTTTGCTTCTTCTCTCACCAGAAGCAAAATTTTAGCACCAATCACAAGAAGAGAAGCAGGCCACAGCCTGTTTGGTGATCCACAGTCTTGTCCCAGAAGATTCAGGGGTCTGCAGGCTTGTAGCCTTTTTCTGTTAGATGAATAGCAACCAGACCAATCAGGTACATTAAGCACACTCACTCACTCTCCAACCAGAAAGAGTCAGGAATCAATGCACTCTACTCATATTCTCACTAGGATCAGAATATAAGGACAGATTCCAAGCTGTCACCTATAAAGTAGTTATTAAGCTTTCTGGTGATCAGCAGTCTCCATGAAATAATGTAACTGCACTCCTTCTCTCACCAGGAGAAAACAGAAGCACTAATCCCAAGATGACTACTGAGAGGCAGAATCTGGGCTCTCCAATAACTGGTGGTCTTGCAAAAGATGCTTAAAGGTAAGATGAATAAAATGGTTATCCTAAACACTGCAGTGTTCACTAGAGGAATTAGATGTGAAAGTAGGTAACTTAAGTTTTACCTGTCTAAAAAGTTAAGTTTTAGTGGAAAGTCATTATTTTTAAAACAGCAAGATAGACTGAAAGGGGGCAGTCACTTTTGTATTCTGGTGCAATGGAATATAGTAGAATTGTCAGAAAATTTAAATAGTTGAAGGGGAGTGATTTCACAAAATGATAATTTTGTGCTTACACCAGCCAGTAAAAGCAGAAAGAAAATGAGATATATGGTCAAATTAACATAAGGGACAGGCAACAAGAAAGACAGTGGTGTTTAGGAACACAACAGTAACTGGGTGGGAGGGTTCTGAAAATTGTCTGTCTGACTCACAAGAGACACATCTGTGGTCTCTTTTCAAGTTTTACTATGCAGTTAAAAGCAGAATACAAGTAAAACACAGTGTAAAGAAAACAAATTGCAGTATACAAAATAGAAAAGGCACTAAAGTAATACAAAATACATCAAATAAAAAGCAAACTAATCTTTACCTCACAGCCAACTGTAGCAGACTCTGGGTGAGCCTTTCCAGTAATGCATGACCTGACATTCTATGCACATTCTAGTTTTGTAATATGAATAGTTTAAATGTGGTCCTATCTGTCGGCCATTGATTGCCATTATTTCAAAGCAGGCATTTAAGCTGTACTGCTTTGGGTCGATAAATAGGTGATGAGACAGTCATACATATCAGAATTTATACTGGTGATGTACACATACACATATTTTAAATAATTAACACAGCTCTATTTGAACCCAGGACCATGTGGACCAAAAATTAATGTTTTCACAGCATTTAACAGATTGAACTACTGATTCACTGTTATAGCATGTGCATTTTTACATGTTGCACATATAATTACACACTTGCATTCTTTTACATACCTCACTAACATTTATTATTACGTATATGGGTTTATAGTTATATATTTATCTACCAGAGACACAGTAATACTGCTATTTTTCCATTACTCATGTAGAAGGTGTATTTTTACATGTTGTAGATATAATTGCACAGTTATCTACTATTAGATACCTCAGTTGCATCTATTCTTATTTGTATGACTTTATATTGAAGTATTTCTCCACCAGAGTCCCAGTTACACTCCTATTTTTCTTTTAATCTCATAGGTGATTTGCGCAATGCAGCACAATGTGCAGCAGCGCTTAAACACGCTTAATGACAGGAACTTGACAATTATTATTTTTGTTTAAATTACCTGTATTAATTAACAGCTGGGTAGCTTGATGGGTTTATGTAGGTGCAATGGTCCTGGTTTGAAATGGGGAGCAGGTGTAATTTCTGAACGTGATTAATTCATTTCTTTTCAAAAACATATATCAATATAACACCATATAACTTAGCTTTGCAATGCTGTGCAACACTCAGCATCATGCAAAAACTCTTTAAATAAAATAAATATGGGGAGATCGGACAGTCATGAAATGTGGTGCAAGCAGGGAGGACAAAACTTAGTAAAAGGCAGGGAGATATGTACAAGAAGGGTGTAGGAAATAACCATAGCTATCTATTTCTACAGAACCAACTGTGAACTTTAACATATTATTTTAGCTGAATTTGGACTGTCTACCCCAGAAAGAGGGGCGAGGAGAACATAAGTGCAATGTGAAGCCAATTGGAGCAAATTACGTGTGTCCAGTGGACATGTGTTTGAAATGGAGAGCTAGGTATGGCACAATATATTTTTTTCTTTTTTGGGACAGGTGTCCATTTTTTAAGGTGATAGTGGAATGTTGGGGAAGGGAGATAGGTAAGTATGGGTGAGTTAAGCTGGGAAGGTGGGGAAGCTTTTGCAGACAGACAAGACAGCAGACAGGGTTGTTGTGTGATACAAGAGAGGGGTGCACACCTTGGTTGGAGAGGGCGTTGTGGAATCCCAGTCCCATTGGACATCAGACACAGTAGCAGTGTGAATCAAGTCCTTACCCATGAGACTGTCAGCACTGCACCTTCACTGCTCCTGTGGAGGCAGTGGTTGATGCTGGCACCTGGGGTGAGGCTGCCCCACCAGGATGGACAACATGCTGTCCATCAGGTGTAAGTATCCACCAACAGTTTGGTGCAGCAGCCCACATACCATGCCACACAGTTCATCGCAGGTGACATTAGCAGCCCCTTCACTTTGACTCCCAGAGGGGGGACCACCCCCAGCCTGTGAGGCGGAACTTTCTGATGGAGCAGGTAGTGCAGGGACAGCTGAGGGAGCACGGCCAGGGTGAGGCCAGAAGTGCTGAGCTCAGTGCCATGGCCAGGGGAGCTATGGTAGGTGGATCTCCTGAAACCAGCCTAATTTGCCACACTGTAGTAAGTTAAATATAAACATAAGGTAAAAATAAACATAACCAAGCAAATGTAATTAATAACATAACAGAAAAAAACAATGAGTAATGGAAAGAAATAGAAAAGAATAAACTGAGGAACACAACAATAAATAATTTAAATGAAAGTTTTTTAGCAGCAAAGCAATATTAAATTATACATAAGGCCAACATAAGAGGTAATTAAAAATAATATATTAGTATCAAATTATAATAATAAATACAATTAATAAATAAAAGAAGAGAAGGGGGTGGGGTGAAAGAGAGAAAAAAAACATTAGTAACTTCATAGATAATATAACTACACAGACTACTACTATATACTTCTAGATATGTTAGATTTCACTTGTGAGAACACTGGCTGCTTATATTGAATAGATGATGTTGCATGTACATAGCTCTCAACCTGTTAGCATGGGACATTATGAGTCAAGCCATATCAAATGACAGTACAAAGGCATATCAGCAGGGAACATTTTTGCATAGTGTGCTCATATATTAGTTGCAAGGTGTTCTGATAACAGATATGGCATTAAATTACATTGCAAGTAATATCATATATCTGCAAATCAAAGGACCAGGCATACGGGGCAGTAGTCATTACATTCTGCAAAAATCGTGACAGTTGAGAGGTATGTTCCTGTACAGTAATTACACTAGACAGCTGGTCATTTCTCAGTTGGCTGCCATGGGATTAGAACCCACAAACAGTGACTACAGTAATACTGAGCACTTTATTTGGAAATAAATTATCAAAGCACCATCTCCTTTAACACTTTTATTGAGTCATGTTGTATGAAATTGTACATTTACACACATGCATAGCTGTGTCTGGTGTCAAACTGGAACCCACAAGCAGTGACTACAGGAATACTGAACACTTTATTTGAAAACAGTAATTATCAAAGCAGCATCTCCTTTTGCATTTTATTGCTTAATGTCGCTTCAAATCTGGGATTTACATACAAGTATGGCTGTCTAGGACTTCTTTTAACTTATCCATATACCCTGTTCATTTACTGAGTGCGATCCACAGCATATTTCAGACAAAATGAGCAGAACACAAGCTTGACCCTTAATTTGGGTATTACACTACATTTACTTTTGACATTTGTTGGTGCATTATGTATTACATTACATGTAACAGTTGACTGGTGTCAGATTAGCTAAGCAAAGTGCCACATCACGCAAACAAGCAAATAAATAAATAAATAAGTTATTTATTATCATTGAATGCATCAAGTTTCTATCTCTAGATATCTCGTGGATGTCTGATATATATGTGTTCAAAGCTAAGTATAGCTAAGCAACACACTGCACCATGCAAACAAGTACATACATATAAAAAATTTAAATTACAATTTAATGCATACAGGAATACTGAACACTGTATTTGAAAACATTACATATCAAAGCACCATCTCCTTTTAAAATGTATTGATTAATGTTGCTTCAACTCTGGCATGTAGACACATGGTGTGATGGTCCTGCACTGGCCCGGTAATCAAGGAGCCTCAATCTTCACCACTAACACCAGTGAGGGATGTGCACATTTGGAGGATGCTAAGTACACACATAGTAAAGTACAATTTCCCTTAAGAGCACACAGACATCACAGTCAGTCTGGGGCTGATTTCTCCCTCTCTCTCCAGATCCCCAGTAAGACTCCCCACTGGCACAGCTATAGAGTTAAGATCTCAGCTGAGTTGTCAAGCCAAAGCATCTAGCACCCTCTCTGTCCAACCAGTGCTTTGTGTCCCTTCCCAAGTAGCAGACACACACACACTTTGAGATTTGAGTTATTTACAAACACACAGACACTCATGGAGAAGGCTGCCACAGGTTTACTAGCTATGCCCCCTTCTGCCCAGAATATAAGGTAGTAATCACTGCCACCAACAACGCTTTATCAGCTACATTAAGGCCCTTTGCAAAGGGTGACCGATTCTACTTTGTAATGTTACTATTATCCAAATGGTAAGTATGACCGACAACAAGGCTATTTAGGAGTGTCCTATACAGTGTCACCAAATACATATGCAAGTACTCTAAGAGCTCAAATATATCTAAACAAACAATAAAAGAGCAAGTCAATACTCAATAACTCAACACAGTGACAGCAGAGTTCAGCATCACAGGAAATACTTTAAAACAACATTGCAGGACAGTCTCACATAAATACAGAAAACATCTAAACTAATCTTTACTGTATTTGATAAACCACAGCAACCAACAGTCACAAATATGGTAAAAACCACAGCAGCAGCAATCCAGCAATTCCAAGGAAGGAAATTTATTCACCAAACAGCAGTAAAAAATCTCTAGCCGCCAACAAGCCTTTAACAGAGTACATCAAATGAAGAAAGACTCACAGTTTATATACACATATACTTAATTGAATAATGGATTAATAACTTATATTACATAGTTAATTGAACCTTATTAAAACATAAAGCACAGTTTAACACACTTATACAAAGCTTTTGCAAAAGCATTCTTGATTCAAACCAACAGGATACATAGTATTAAATTTTAAAATCAAAAATGCCTCTTTTTTTCTTAGTAATTGTTTAACTTGTTCATCTGTCATAAACTTTTTACATATTAGCCTATCTAAAATTGTAGCCTGAAAACCTTCCACACTTCCATTATGTATTCATTAAAATGTACTGCCACAGGACTAGACAATTTATAATTTTTAATGTCCCTTACGTGTTCTTTTATTCTACAAGCGAAACTTCTTTTCGTTTCCCCTATGTAGAATTTATTACAAGTACATTTGATTGAATATATAACTTTTTGACTATTACAAGTAAAACTATCATTAGTTTCAAAGTTCTTATTATTAATTTTATCAAATTTTTGTGTAACAAAACTGCAAATACTACATCTACCACATATTGCTGTCCCTTTTCCTTTTATTCTTCCCATTATTTCCAGTTTTGGTCTGTGAAACCTACTATGTACAATAAAATCTTTAATATTTCTTCCCCTATTAAAAGAAAATAATAACTTCTTATTTTGTAAACAATCTACTACTTTCTTTATAATATTCCAACTAGATTTGATCATATCTGTAATTTCATCAGATATGACTGAATAAGTAGTCGTAAAATAAATATTTTTATCCTGCTCACTCTTTTTATAATTATTATACCATATCCGACCACATTTCAGTGACTCACTGTTTAATACTTTATTTAAACTGTCTCTAAGATACACTTCATCATATCCTCTCTCTTTAAATCTCAAAAAACTGTCTTCCAGTTCAATATTTCTATCTCTTTTCTCACTACACAATCTATTAATTCTATTAAATTCCGTATATGGAATAGATTTCATAGTGTGCCCTGGGTGAAAACTTTCACCATGCAATATATTATTGCTACTAGGAAATTTCCTATATATTTTAGAAATTACCTTCCTTCGGTGACTATCCCCTATTAATTCTACATCCAAAAAATGTACTTTTATGCCTTTTTGTAATCCATCAAATCTTATTCCTATATTATTAGCATTAATTTGACTAAAAAATTGATCCACTAGGTCATAACCACCTTTACAGATAAAAATAAGATCGTCTATGTATCTATAATACTGTATAACATGTGTGCGAAAAAATTGATTAGTATAGATATATTCATGTTCAAATAAGCCCATAAACATGTTAGCATAGCACGGGGCAAATGGAGCCCCCATGGCTGTTCCTTGTTGTTGCCTATATAACTGACCATCAAATTCAAATATATTATTTTGAAGGCACATCATCATTAATTCAGTAATATATTCAGCCATAGGACTTTCACCTAAAAAATATTTCATAGCTCTAATACCATCACGATGTTTAATACTAGTATAGAGGCTTGTTGGCCGAGGCGCTAGAGATTTTTTACTGCTGTTTGGTGAATAAATTTCCTTCCTTGGAATTGCTGGATTGCTGCTGCTGTGGTTTTTACCATAATCTTTACTGTATTCCTATCTATATCTAAGAGATACTATGTCCTAAATAATTTACTTACAGAGCCAGGCAAATATAGACGAGAAGTGCTGATGAGAGGATGTTTGTAGGTCCAAAGACAAATACAAAATGCACAGACTTTCTCTGAGAGATAGTTCTTAAATTAATAATACACATTACTGCTGGGTTAACTCGATGACTTGACTATTTGACACCTCTCCCTTCAGTTCCCAGGCCAACAGAAACTTAAAATTTTGGGACCTCGGTATCAAAAATAATTATCTCTTAGAAGTTTTCCTGGAACTGGAAGCTGTAAAACAGTTATACACTTTTACCTTTGAAACCTGTAATTGTTTCATTTTCCAGACAATAGAAAGAATTTTTAACTGTAGACATTCTGTCTCCTAGCTGAGATAAACGCCATTGTGAACAATTCACTTATTTTCTTAGAGTTTGCAAGTTAACTCTGTTCTTTTCCACTAGGGTACACTGTGGTTACATTTTTGAAGCTCAACACATAACATATAGTTTTCTTGCATTTGTAAGACAAGCGTGTATAGAAGTCAGCGTTCCTGCTGAATGGTACCATACCAAAGAACTGGAAAATCTGTGTAGGTGAAGTATGGTACCAAAACACGTAAGAACATCCAATATCCAAGAAAAACTGCTGTAACAGGAACAAAACACGTTGGCAATTCTTAAGATCAGCAAAGTAGTTTATTGGAAGTAAAAAATGAGCGCTTTTGCGTGGTCCATCCACGCTTCATCAGATGAATTACTTAAAACTATTCAAAGTTTATATACATCCGCTGGAGCGCGGGAAAGTCTGCTCATTAATCAATTAGCATCTGAATGATGCAATAAAACAACGTTAAAACACTTAACCATTTGAATACACTTCAAACTCAGAACTTAGGTTTCTATATGCTTTATACTTTCAAAAAATATATGTATATATGTATTTATAAATTAAGTTAAGTTAAATTACTGGTTTTGTGCTTTAAATGTTTTAATCTCACATATATTTCATCTTGTTTATTGTTTAGTAATAACATTGTAGATGTTGGTATAAATACATATATACATATATTTTTTGAAAGTATAAAGCATATAGAAACCTAAGTTCTGAGTTTGAAGTGTATTCAAATGGTTAAGTGTTTTTAACGTTGTTTTATTGCATCATTCAGATGCTAATTGATTAATGAGCAGACTTTCCCATGCTCCAGCGGATGTATATAAACTTTGAATAGTTTTAAGTAATTCATCTGATGAAGCGTGGATGGACCATAAGCCATTTTTACTTCCAATAAACTACTTTGCTGATCTTAAGAATTGCCAACGTGTTTTGTTCCTGTTACAGCAGTTTTTCTTGGATATTGGATGTTCTTACGTGTTTTGGTACCATACTTCACCCACACAGATTTTCCAGTTCTTTGGTATAGTACCATTCAGCAGGAACGCTGACTTCTATACACGCTAGTTTTTCCAGTTTTTGGCCGGCGTTTCCAGCACACTATGGAACCTACCACTCATTTGGAACCGGAGCCGAGGGATACTACCTCCTTATGGGATGGACTTACGCATCTTAACAGCAACCCTTTATTGTCTCTGGACCTCACAGGAGAAGTGGGACATGTCAATTCTGAAACGAATGGTGAGAATCTTACTGAATTTTATCCTCTCTTAAAGACTATAGAAGACAACTTATATCAATTGCAAAGGTATGCGTGGCAAAGGTTACACTTACAAGCATGCATCCATTTCAAAGTAGTCCCCAGGGGCATGCGGGTGTTCTGTATGCCCAACTATGGGGACTCACATCCTGAACTACTCAAGCGGTGGCAGGATCTTAACATAGAGTTGGGATTTAAATATGCTCAACTAATGCTTGATTATTTCCTGCCACTAGAAACTGAATTGAGAAATAAAACGGAACATATGTATCAACAGCTGTTAGAACGGTTCAGTTCAGAACACTGCCTTGACAAAATTAATCATGTTTTTTCCCAAATAAATGTCTTTAGTGATAGATTGAGAATCACTAAGCAGAAAAAACTGTTGCGTGATTATCACGACTTTCAAAAAGGCCAGGTGTTCGTTTGGCCGAGACATCATTCTACCAGCAATCTAAATTCTATGACAACACCTGAAACAGCTTCTGTTCCTTCCACTAAAAGATCCACAGATAACAATTTTGCTGCACTGACATTACCACAGGCACCTGCTTCCATGGCTAACAGAGATACACACGCAACGGCTACATTTGAAAACAGTCAGATTGATACTATTCAAACTGATACGCCCCCTCCGAATCAGGAGGCTTTTTTCCATCAGGTGCCTACGATTACCACGGGAGCTATACCTAAAAATACTTCCAGTGTGTTACCTTCGCTAGTGAATTTTTTACCATATCAGAAACGGACTTTAACACATCCAAACAGGGGACGATCTCACAGCAGGGATTCCCGCAAGAGAAAGTACTCAGCGGAGTTACCCGGTCACAACAGAAGGAAAAAGAATTGACTTCTGATTTATTATTTAATTTTTCTAACCTTGTTTTGGATTGTACTAGTATACAGGTTTTAAATAGAGGCCTCAGTTTTATACCGGCTACTCCGGCTATATTAACAGACACACTACTTGATTTAAGGCTGTTTTGCAGGAAGTTATGCTTGAAATTGTTATTTAATGACACAACACCTTATGAATGGGGCAATGATTTAATTAAAACAAAAAGTACATTTATTCCCAGTATGCCTTCACATGTAGAGTGTTTCCTCAGGGCCTGTGAGAACCAGTATTATTTAATGTTTAGTAAGATAGACAAGAAAGGCAGGTTTTACAACTTGACTCCAGATGAATACCGTTCTCTTCATGAACTTAAACAGAACGCTCAGACAGTGATCAAACCAGCTGATAAGGGGGGGGGGGGGAGTAGTCCTCTTAGACACGCAGGACTACATTACTGGTATGACCCAAATGCTGCAGGAAGCGGACACCTATACCCCCATATCTTCGCAGGAAGTGACTAAAATCATAAAAACAGTTAAAGATGTCCTTTATGACCTTCTTATGTGTCGCCAGATTAGCCAAGAAGTTTATGAGTTCCTATATATAGAACATCCTACTACTCCCACAATAAAAGGAATACCAAAGGTACATAAAGGTGTATATCCAGTCCCATTGAGACCAATTGTATCGGGTGACAAGTGGGTGACAGCACATGCTTCTCAACTAATTGAAAACATATTGAGACCAGTAGTAAACGAGTCTCCCACCATACTCAAAGACACATATGATTTCTTGAATGACATCAAAGAACTAAATCTAGATAGTCGTCAATCATATCTTTTAATCACTTTGGATGTTAAGGATTTATTCACCTCGATACCCAATGATACTGGCATGCAGTACATAAATGAATTATTAACTAAAGAGACTAGTTTCTCCAAAGACAGAATAATACTAATTGGTCAGCTTCTAGAACTAGTATTATTTAATAACGCTTTTATGTTTGGTGGCTTTAATTATCTACAAAAGTGGGGGGTTGCCATGGGCACCCCCTGCGCTAATACTTATGCCAACCTGGTAGTCCTGTGGTGGGAGAAGTTATATCTTTTCACTCATGAGAACTTCAAGCTCATTAAACTTTATAGGCGTTTCGTGGACGACGTCATAATAATTTGGGAAGGTACCCTGGAGTTGTTTGAATCCTTCTTACAATATCTGAATACCACTAGTACGTTTTTACGTTTTACACAAGAAATTTCTAATCAAGAAATTCATTTCTTGGATATTACTCTTAGGTTCACAAAGGAGGGCACATTAGAATCCACTCTATACAGGAAACCAACTTGGAAGAATTCTATGCTATGTTTTGATAGCATGCACCCCCGACATACCTTTCAAGCTATAGTCAAAAGTCAATTCATCAGGATTAGGAGATTATGTAGTAACATAGATGAATTGAATAAAGAGGCACACTTCCTAGAGAAGTTATTTATCAACAGAGGATATAATTCCACCATGGTCAGTAATATTAAATTTGAAATTCTGGGTGACATCATACCTATAGAAAAGGACAATATGATCACAAATTGTAGAAGGAATGATATTAGATTTCACAAGAAAGTGGATGCCACCAGTGACCCTTTAAGCTACATTATCACATATACTAGTGACATCAGGAAGATCCAGCAGGTCGTTTATAACAACTGGCATATCTTAACCATAGACTCTCGTACTAAGAAACTCATCAGCAAATGTCCCACCTTCACCTACAAGAATAGTAGGAACCTGAAAAGAATTCTGTGTGGAGATGTGCATATTAAAACAGAGGGAGATAATATCCCGATTTATAGCATCAACACTAAGGATCCTGGTACTTATCCTTGTTACAGCTGTAATAGGTGTAAATACATTACCAAGACACAATATTTCAAACATCCCAATACCAACTACATATTTAGACCCAATTTCCGAGCAAGTTGCAATACTAGAAATCTAATATATCTAGCCACCTGCAACAAATGTGAGGCCTTCTACGTGGGGTTAACAAAGAGAAGGTTACAGGAACGTATATATAACCATCTCTATGATATACGTAAAGCCATAGATAATAACGCGTTGGCTAAACATATTATGGAATTTTCCACCCATTCCTTTTCTTTCAGAGTTTTACAAGTAGTGAGACAGGATGAAAGAGGGGGAGACAAAGAGAATCATTTGGCACTTATGGAGCTCAATTGGATATTGAGATTGGGAGCACACATAGAGCCAGGACTTAATGCCCAAGTGTCTATTAAACCCATTCTAACATCCAGAAAGTAAATATAAGGTCCTCACACCTTGACAGATTTTATATAGTCAAATTTAGCTTTAACATTTGTCAGCATTGTCAATTATTGCCATATTTTTAGTTCATAATTTATTAGTATAGGTTTTTATATATACATGCATATAATAATAACATTTTCTACTAGGTCTTATTAATTTTTCACCATTTAATTTGATGTGTGTTCATTAATCTATCCATATAAAAATATATACACATAGTCATAGGATAATTTTGACATCCTATGTACTTAGTTAAGTTCAGTTAAGTGCAGTCACATCATGTCATTTGATTCCATATGACACTTTTTGATGCACTTCACTATATTATGTATACATCTATAATATCATGCCCATTAGTTATGGGCAGGTTTCATATTATTTATAGTGAATCTTACTCAAACATGACTATGATTGGTTATAAGCACTCATTTGTATATATTAGTAATAGATTTCATTTCTATATCTTGATTTGTGCAAACACAAAAGTTTTTATCAGTAAGTTAAATTATTGGTTTTGTGCTTTAAATGTTTTAATCTCACATATATTTCATCTTGTTTATTGTTTAGTAATAACATTGTAGATGTTGGTATAAATACATATATACATACATTTTTTGAAAGTATAAAGCATATAGAAACCTAAGTTCTGAGTTTGAAGTGTATTCAAATGGTTAAGTGTTTTTAACATTGTTTTATTGCATCATTCAGATGCTAATTGATTAATGAGCAGACTTTCCCACGCTCCAGCGGATGTATATAAACTTTGAATAGTTTTAAGTAATTCATCTGATGAAGCGTGGATGGACCACTTAAAGCTCATTTTACTTCCAATAAACTACTTTGCTGATCTTAAGAATTGCCAACGTGTTTTGTTCCTGTTACAGCAGTTTTTCTTGGATATTGGATGTTCTTACGTGTTTTGGTACCATACTTCACCTACACAGATTTGTAAGACAAGCATATAAACCATATTACTATAAACAAATAACATATACCTATTTACAAAATTCCAGCTAGCTGGGCTGGCAGCCTTCACAATTGGATAGTTGTCTATGACTTTTGTTAACTTACCCACATACCCTGTTCATTTACTGAGAGCAACCTACAGCATATTTCAGACTAATGGTTGGAAGCTATGCTGCATAGTAGTGCATGCTTACTTTCTTTAATTTGGTTTACCATTTCAGATATGCACTGACACATTAATAAAGATGTAGAATGTCCCAAGTATTTCATACTGACTGTTAGGACAGCAAAATCTGTATTTACTTTACTGTATTATTAAGTTATGCATTATGCTATTATTTTGATGATTTTCTTACTTACCAATGCTTGCCTCATCCTGGCCAAATGCCCAGTGTGGGATGGTACGTTGCAAACCCTCACTTTTGCAGCTGTAGTAAGAAAAACAAACAATTATGCATACCAGTTTTGCACAAATTCAGCTTGTATATTTATAAATTACTGGAAAACATGCTTACATATATTTGGAATGCACCTATCTCTATCTTCTTGGACTCAGGTGTCCAAGGTTCTCCTCTTCCTACATTTCAGGTCATCATAGTGGTAATGACACTGCTCGCCAGTGCAGGGGATAATAGCACTGGTTAGGTCCCTGGCCAAATGATCCCAGACCTCAGATTTGCACTCTGAGCCCTCATATTCACCCTGCAGCTGCCGGGGTCCATATCACTTGACCAGGAGTCCAATAAAAACTTTAGACACCTGCATACCCCACATTTGCGCCCTAAAATGCAATCCCTCACCAACTCCAGCAGGCATACCCACAGTCAAGGTCAGGCTCCAAGGAATAATGTGAAATTCCTGCCTATTGGCCTTTATATAGGCTGCATTCCTGCCCTTGCACATCATTCTATAACTTTCAAAAAAATGCTATGTCAATTAACATTGTGCAAACTTGCACAATCCATGATTAAACAAAGCATAGCAATGCGCAAACTAAATGACTATTGACCATGTTTAGTCAGCTTTTCTAACTGTTTAAAAATGTAACAATTATTTAATTTAAAGTCAACTTATGTTTCAGTCACCTGACACAGTTTCACAGCACTGTATGTAAAAAGCATTACTAGACAGGAATTGAACCTGGCACCTACGACACTGGAGGTCATGACTCAACCTATCTAACCACTGGAATAGTGAAGGGAACTCAGCTATCTTCAGATATACTGAGAAGGTGCCTGTAAGCATAGTGCAGCTTCTCTATGTGGGTTTGCACATTGCTAAGCACGGCAGACCTACAACAATTGCATAAATCTGGTTTCTATTTTTAGATGTCTAGTAGATGTCTACTGCTTAAGTACAATTTGCTGCACTTAGCAAAGCAACGCACTGCATTGCAAAAACAAGCACATGTAAAAAATATATAGTCATGTTGAATGCATCCAGTTTCCATTTTTAGATGTCTAGCGGATGTTTAATGTTTTTAAGTACACTGTGCTGCACCTAGCTAAGCAAACCACTGCATCACGCAAACAAGCAAAAAAAAAAAAAACATTTGTTAACATTGAATGCATCCAGTTTCTAGCTTTAGATGTCTAGCTGATGTCTGATGTATATGAGCACAAAGTTAAGCATAGCTAAGTAACGTGCTGCACTGTGCAAACAAGCAAATTAATATAAAAAATTAAATTACAATTTAAAGACATAAAATGTCTTGTATACCTTTTGGCCAAGGTGGATGGGCCTAAAGGTGTGTGGTTGCACTGTAAATCTTACACGGATTCAATATCCATGTTGCTGTGACCTCCATTATGCATCAACCAAAATTAATATGTATGGCACATTGCCAAGGGGGAACTGTGGCCATGTACATGGATACATTCCATCTAGGCTCTACACAGAGTCTACACAGACTTAATTGAATCCTTGGGATGTATTAGCAATCTATTCTACTTTGGACTTAAACCTTTTTTGTACTACTTTCCTCCCATATCTACAAAGATATAAGAAAGCTGAATGTTAGCAACTATTCCTCTGTCCCTATCAATGTCTATCCTCTTCAAATCAATGTCCATTTTTTGGCTTTCAGCCTAACTCATATTGCTCTGTCTAAAAATGCTACATACCTCTCTTCTATCCATCCAGCACATCTCTTTTCTTTTCATTTCACAATTTGACAACTGCAAACAATTTGAACAATCTACCTGTTAACTCAATGGAATATTTTGTTTAAACAAAAGCAGGCTGATTGCTGCTGTACATATTAATTCAGTACTTTGCCTGCATGGGAAGAATGACACTCTTTTTATGATAATTTGCAAATACATGCCCAGCATTAATCCCCAAAGAGCAGACCCAGACACTTGGAAGTACAATCTTCCTATTCATACAAATGTATGCTACTGCAAAGCCCATTGTCACAGTGTCTTCCATAACTTATCAGAGCAAAATTTAAATCCCTCCTTGGTTATCTCAAGCTGTATTTGTTCCGCCAGTGTTGCTGTATTAAGAGATTACAAGGTCTGGTCTGACATTACTCACTGATACATCTGTTTCCACTATCCTCATGCACAGTCTTCAGGTCTCCATATATTCCCTATGACTTTCTTCTACTTTTTTCAGATTTTTTTATTTGTTATAGCACACTTTGAAAAATAACTTGGCATGTAGGGATATATCCTGCCTAGCTATTCAGTTTGCATGTGGTATAACCCTGCCTTCCCCTCGTCAATGAAGACCAGTAGAATAACACTGTCCTTACATGAAGTTAATCTCTCTTCCTAGCCCCTGCATACTCTTCATTAGTCACGCAACATAAAGATCAGCCAGTCTGGCCTCCTATTTGCCCCTACACCACAATGGCATTCCATCAGCTCCTTAGTTGCTTTGAGATAAGCAGAGTGTTTGATTCTGTTTGCTGTCTCTCTTCTTTTTTTGTTTTGTTTTAACTTCTACCCTTTCCTGCCTCAACACCTGTTTACTTCAATGGAATTACTAGGATTCCAAGTCAAATCTTTACAGGTAAATTTTAATCATCCAATATATTGTATATATCTATATCTCTATCTCTATAGATAAATATATATATATATATATATATATATATATATATATATATATGTATATATGTAATTTCGAAATTCACAATTTCGACATTCTAAATACCGATGCTCAGAGCATCAAGATTATGAAATCTCCAAATAACAGAAAAAAATAAACTGAATCAAGAATACATCAAAAAAGTAGATTTTGCAGGGAGGCAACCCCCCCCCCCCCCCTGCACCCACCACATCCCATGCAACTCTGAGATCACACTACAGTGAAGAGAACTGTAATGTTCTCATTCTGCAGTGTATGGCCATCTTCATTTAAAAGTTTCGAGATTTTACAATTCAGAGGTTCTGAGCATCGGTATTTAGAATATTGGGATTATGAAATTTTAAAATTCCAAAGTGGACCTATACACACACATATGTATATATATATATATATCTATATATATATATATATATATATATAGATATATATATATATATATATATATAGATATATATATATATATATATATATATATATATATATAGATATATATATATATATATATATAGATATATATATAATATATATATATATATATATACATACATACACACACAAACACACCACAAACACACACACACACACACACACACACACACACATACACACATGCACATATATATATATATATGTATATATATATAGATTGATATATTCATTATGTGTAAATATATATATATATATATATATATATATATATATATATATATATATATATATAAAAATATAAAATATATATAAACATATATATATATATATATATATATATATATATATACATACACACACACATACACACACACACACACACACACACACACACACATATATATATATATATATATATATATATATATATATATATATATATATATATCTTAAATTAACCGCACTCAAAAATAAAAATTGAACGAAGAGAAATTTTAACTAAGAAATGAACTTTGTGACAGTAACAGCATTCAAAAAACAATAAATCACACCAACAGCTCTTGTAGTACTTTAGCGCTTTTCAGAGTAAGGGAAGTCTCTGGGACTGGAATTTATCCCTCCAGCATGTTCTGTTTTTTGTGCTGACAAGATTTAGGTCTCTAGAGCACGTAGCTCAGAGGGATTGAGGTTTCTTTAGGTGCAGCATGTCCAACAGCTCTGGGTTTCACATAGCTTTATATGTTAGGCAGAGATCACCTCAGAGTAGGCGATATGCTATGGAGTAAAGCTGGAGTTTTTTGAGGCGTTCAGTATAGAGCATTTGTTTGAGGCCAGTAATCCTCTTTGTGAGGTACTTCTGTGGCCTTTCCAGCTGCTGCAGATGTCTTGTGAGGTACATTCCAAATGGGGCATTGTACTGTATAATGGGTCTAATGAGTGTCGAGTAGAGGGGAACAATGACCTCTTTTTTCTTGGATGAGAACCCTTTTATGATGAGGTGTGCCACATAGAAGGACTTCCTGACAACTGTGGCGATGTGACTATCAAAGGAGAGACTACTGTCCACCTGGGTCCCAAGGTCTCTTATCACGCATTCGGTGTTAAGTAGATTGCTGCCTATGTGGTAGTTCATGGGTACAGAGCTTTTACCAAAGGGGATGACACTGAACTTTTTGGCATTGAGCTTGAGGTCATGACTCTGACACCAGGTATCTGTCTCAGTGAGGCCCTTCTGTAGGATGTCCACATCATTTGGGGACTTGACTATGGCTCCTAGTTGGCAGTCATCTGTGAACTTCATTAGCCATCAGCCTTCTGTGTTTGCCTGTACTTCAGAGAAGTAGATACCAAACAGGAGAGGTCACAGGATGAAACCCTGTGGTACTCCACTTGTCACTGCTTTGAGGTCAGACTTGGAGTCTGAAACTATTACAGTGTGGGTTCTGTCAGTGAGCCAGTTGGCAACCCATCTTGTGACGTAGGGATTTATACCTAGTTTAGTGAGTTTAGCTATAATTCCAGAATGGGGGATGGTGTCAAAGCCTTGGCAAGGTCAAGATAGACTGTGTGAACCACCTTACCCTCATCCACGGCTTTGGTGACTGCCTCAAAGAAGTTGATCAGGTTCAGGAGGCAAGATCTGCCTTTCACAAACCCAAACTGGGTGGGATCCAGGCTTAAAAGCCTGCATTTGTGCTTGTTCCCCACCTTTCCTGTAACTAGTCTAGTCCAGGTACAGATTTGCTATATCCAGGACTCTTTGTAAGCTTCTGAGCCCCGCAAGCCATTCTGCATTGGAGGGAAGCCTTCTAGTTTAGCAGTGGGAGTGGTAAGCATTAGGTAGCCAATCTAGCATAAGAGGAGTGGTTCCTGGCCCAGACATTTTAGCTATTGGCCGTTTGGGTAGTTTTTTTCCCATCTCTTTCAACTTTATGGTTTAAAAGCTGCACTTGTGCTTGTTTCCTGCCTTTCCTGTAACTAGCCTAGTCCAGATACAGAATTGCTGTATCCAGGACTGTTAGTAAGCTTCTGAGCCCTGCAAGCCTTTCTGTGTTGGAGGGAAGTCTTCTAGCTTATCAGTGGGAGTGGTAAGCACTAGGTAGCTTATCTACCACAAGAGGAGTGGTTCTGGCCCAGAAATGTTAGTTTATTGGCCGTTTGGGTCGTTTTTCCATCTCTCTCTCACCTTTTTGGTTTTAAAGCCCATGTTTGTGCTTGATCCCCACCTTTCCCATAGCTAGTCTAGTCCAGGTACAGATTTGCTGTATCCAGGACTGTTTGTAAGCTTCTGAGCCCCCCAAGCCTTTGTGTTGGAGTGGAGCCTTCTAGCTTATTAGAGGGAGTGGTAAGTACTAGATAGCCTTTCTACCACAAGAGGAGTGGTTCTTGGCCCAGAAATTGTAGTTTATTGATCATTTGGGAAGCTGTCCATCTCTTTCAACTTTCTGGTTTAAAAGACCACATCTGAGCTTGCTTCCTATTGTTGCTGTAACTAACCTACTGGAAAGCACTAGAAAGCCTTAAACTGATACAATCCTTCTAGCTTAAAAGAGAGCCTTTGAAGTGATTAAATATCAGTTTTCTGTATTTTCTTGCTGTACTTAACTGTTTTCCACCTAAACACTGATTTTCCAGTATTTATTGTAATTTAAAAACTTGTTTTTTTTTACATATTGTACTTATTTGACTGCCTGCACTTTCAAAAAGTCATTTTTTGTTTAAATAATTTGTTTAACTGTTGTAGGCTACACACTAAAGTATGATAGCCTTTTCTGATCACTTGTAGCCATTTTAAGCTGTTTTAAGTGTACTTTTTATTGTTTTTGCCTTATCTTTTCAAAAAAAACAAAACAAAACAAAAAACATTTCTTGGTTCCCACCCTTCTAAGCTAGTATAGTCCAGTTTTCAGGCTAGTGCTGAATTCAGAGCTGTGTTGCAAGTTTCTGAGTTGCCCATACCTTACTTGGATAGAGGGAAGTTTCTCTATTCACATGTGAAAGAAGGGAACTTTGAGTAGCCATCTGTCCCTGGAGGAGTGGTTCTAGCCTGGAAGTTAGTAGTTTAAAAAACGCTTTTGCAAGGTTTTGCGCGCCAGGCAGCACCGGTTAGCTACGGTTAAATTATTCCTAGCTCCACTAAGTCTCCTCTTCAGTTTTCCCTTGAAACTAGTCTAACTCTCAACCTAAGCACTCAAAAAGTATTGCACAGTCCAGCACTTGCTCAGACCGAATAGCAAGCACTAATATACCCTGACACTTGATTGCCCAGCAGGGCAAGGCTCTTTATCCATCCCTCACCAACCAAGCAACTAAATAGCTCACCCTGCTATTCAGGCATGACCAAACGGTAACTTCAGGTGTACTCTCCAGTCCAGCTGGTGAACCTGGGTATCCTGAGGCAATGTTACAACTGCCTCATGTACACAGACAACCCTCTCCTCCTACCACAAAACTCTAACATATGCGAGAGATGCAATTATACAGCCAAACTGGAGGCTAAAGTCTTTCCACCCAAGACTGGAACAGACAGTCATGAGGAGAAGGTTAATACTTGGACCACACCTCCAGCCTCACATAGATCTACTAAACCAGCACTGGCAAAAAATACGCATAAATACACTAAATCATACTCAGAAGCTCTAAATAAAAACCTGCAAAAGCGTCAGAGAGCTCCAAAGCAGACACCCAAAAAACCTGCACCTCCTGTCACAAACCAGACAACACATAAAACACAAAATCAATGTGCCGCACAATCACAGCCCTTAAGGCAAAATAACATACCTAACACACTAGTAATAGGTGACTCTACAGTCAGGCACACTAACATCCCACTCACTAGGCTGGACAAGGAGAAGTTTACTGTTAGCTGCCTGTCAGGAACCAGAATCCGCCACATAACACAAGCACTCAGGTCACTCCAGAACAAGGAAAAATATATTCATGTTGGTGTGAATGACCTGAGACGTACTTCCCTGGGATACATGAAAAGAGACATGGAAGATCTCTCTGATCATGTAGCCCAGGCAGGTATGACCCTGACCCTGAGTAGTATCCTGCCCTCACCAAGAATGATACCTCAGTATAAAGAAAAAAATGATCAATTTCAACAATTAGCTAAGCTTCTGTTGTCATTCAACGGGGATCCAGTGTCTGTCAGCCTGGGACGACATGCTCGACAAGCCGCATTGCTTTGCAAGAGACAGCTTGCACCTGTCACCCCTAGGCTTTCAAATACTGGCCAAGGCTCTTGCTGCCCCTATAGTGCCCTTTTTAGGCAAAGCTCAAAAGTCACCCCCCTCCATAAACAGCACAAATAAAAAAAATGAGGGTTATGCTACTCAACATCAGGAGTTTAAATCTCAAAATGCATGCGCTCGAAGCACTCCTCAGTATGGAGAACGGCGACATCTGTGCAGTAACTGAAACCTTGTTCAAGGCTCCAGAGAGCACTCCAGCACTACTGAGCTACAACTCATACCACACATTTCGGCCACAGAACAACGACCAAAACACAAAAGGAGGGGGTGTATCCATATTCATCAAGGATACCTACACCTCCAGGTTAGTGGCGCAGCATGATACCTCTGAGATCACCCATGTGCAACTAACATTGGGCAAATCTGCAATGCAAATTGCTGCCTGCTACAGATCACCCTCCATGACCCAGGACCACAACTCTGCCTTTCGGGAGATACTGGAAAACATGAAGGTCCTACCGAACACCCTGAAATTGGGCGATTTCAATTACCCTACCACTAACTGGGAAAACTACTTGACTACAATCTCCCAGGCTCAGCGCTTCCTGGAATTTATCAACACAAATGCCCTGGAAAAGCTGGTAAACTCCCCTACCAGAGGTGAAAACATATTGGACCTGGTCATCACCAACATGGGCGACAGGTGTTCCGCCCAAGAGGTCAACCTGTCACTGGTTAGACTGGACCATAAACTAATCACTCTGGATGTCCACACCCCACACCACCTCAACCAAAGAAACCACAGTGAAAAACTTTTCTAAAGCAAACTTCACCTTGCTTAAGACAGAGGTGGTAAGTTTCACAGCCCCCACGCTAAAAGATAATGCTGCCCAAGATGCAGAATCCTTTACAAATGCACACTATGAGCACCTACAAGGATGCATGGTTCATGCCATCCCTAGCAAAACCAAGACTAACTCCCCTAAGAGAAGGAAACCAATGTAATGGACCCCTGCCATAAACAGGTTATACAATAAAATGAGGAAACTAGTTCAGAAAAAAGCAAATCCCAAGAAGGAAAGACATCCCTGATCAGTATCAATAAGAAACTAAGGTCTCTCATAAAATCATCCAAGGCTAACTTCGAAAGAAAAATAGCCAAAACTACAAAGCCTTCTTTAGCTATGTCAAGAATCTAAGTGGCAACTCGCAGATATGCTCTGAACTAGTGCAAAATAGCACAAAATATACTGAACCTACTGATATTGCCAACATCCTGGCAGATAGATTCAATGCAAACTTCACCCCCCCTCACCTCTAAAAGGGCCCACAACAATACCAGAAAAGTGTAGTGTCCTAGAAATCACAGATGCACAGGTGAAAACAGCCCTTTCAAAAGCCAAAAACACAGCATCAATGGGGCCAGATGGTGTCACAGGATGCGTCTTGCACAAACTACAGAATTTACTAACCCCCCACCTAAACACGCTGTTCAACCTCAGCCTCTCCACAGGCTACTTGCCCATAGAATGGCACACATCAACAGTTATTCCACTCCACAAAGGAGGGGCCACAACTGACCCAGGAAACTATCGCCCCATAAGCCTGACTAGCCTGGTCTGCAAGGCTATGGAGCGCATCATCATGGAACTCAATAACAATGACATTGGAAACCTCCAAACACTTGACCCGACCCAGTTCAGCTTTGTTAAGGGCAGACTATGCCTACTAAACCTGGTTGACTTCTTTGAGACAGTCACCAAGGCCATAGAAGAGGGAAAGGTGGTTCACACAGCCTACCTTGACCTCGCCAAGGTGTTCAACACCATTCCTCACTCAGTATTATAGAAAAACTGACCAGCTTGAACATAAACTCCTACATCATCAGATGGGTTGCCAACTGGCTTACAGACAGAACTCACACGGTAAGAATAGCAGGCTCCAGGTCCAACTCTAAACCATTCACAAGTGGTGTCCCGCAAGGCTTGGTCCTGGGTCCCCTACTGTTCGGCATATACTTCTCAGAAGTACAGGCAAACACAGGAGGACTATGGCTAACCAAGTTCACTAATGACTGCAAACTGGGAGCCATAATTGCCTCTCCAGCTGATACAGACATCCTCCAAAAAGGCCTTACTGAGACGGACACCTGGTGTCAAAGTCATGGCCTCAAGCTAAATGCCAAAAAATGCATAATCATCCCATTTGGGAAAAACAAAACACCCACGAATTACCACATAGATGGCAGCCCCCTTAATACAGAAGAGGTAATAAAAGATCTGGGGACCCAGATAGATAGTAATCACTCCTTTGACAATCATATTGCCAAAGTAGTTAGGAAATCCTTCTATGTGGCCTATCTAATTACTAAACAGTTCACATCTAGAAATAAAGAGGTTATAGTGCCCCTCTACTCGTCACTCATCAGACCCATCATAGAGTACAATGCCCCATTTGGGATGTACCTCACAAGACACTTCCAACAGCTGGAAAGACCACAAAAGTACCTCACCAAGAGGATTACTGGCCTCAGACATATGTCCTATGCAGACCGACTGAAAAAACTCCGGCTGTACTCAGTGGCTTATTGCTTACTCAGAGGTGATCTCTACCTGACTTACAAAGCCATATCCAACTCAGAATTGATGGACATGCTCCACCTAAAGAAATCCAAGTCACTGCAAGCCACACGCTCTAGTGAGCTAAACCTCATCATAACAATAAATAGAACATGCTGGAGGGATAGATTCCTGTCACAAAGGCTCCCCATGCTTAAGAACAAAATTCCTAACTACATTAGGCAGAGCCCCTCACTAACACTCTTCAAGAGAAACCTTGACGAGTGGATGGGGAACAGAAAATATACCCCTGGGATCACTTCATTGGCTCTGCTTGACAGAGGCTCAGTTAATTAATCAATGGGGTGGCAAAAGCCGACACACTCTGGCTAGGCTTATAAATGCCCTTGAGCAGATAGCCTAGTACCTACCTATGAACCTAAGTACAGTGGAATGGTTAAGAAATTAAGCTAGACTCCCCAGTGGTCTCCTGGAGTGCACACCTAGTAACTACCCATGAACTTATTGGACTTCAGGTTGATGGAGTGTATGTGAATTTCTCCAATGCCTTTGATAAGGTAAGTCTTCCAAAATGATTAATAAGCTAGGAAGGAAGATTTTTTATGAGCATTCCTTCAGTGGATGCAGGGATAATTACATAAAAAAGTTTTGGATGGTCCCCCGGATTCAGCAAGCTCTGCACGGAGTGCAGGAATAGTGCAAGAGCTGCTGTACGCAATATGACCGATGAGCGATCCAGGTTCATGCTCCCGGGACATGCATGAGTGGTCCTACACTATTTCTGCATAGACACCACTGCTATATGCTAATTACTTCATTTGCTGGTGAAAACCATGCAAATGAGGTGAATTAGTGATCCAAGAAGCAGGCAGGCTTCTGTGCAGGAATAGTGTAACCTGCAAAAATGTATTCGGTTATTAACCAAATACATTTCTGCAAATTACAAAATGGAGGCATGACAGCTGAAACGAAAGCATGTATTCAATGTAGTAAGCATGCCAATGGCCAAATATATGGCCATTGGCATGAAAAATATTTGCAAATTTATAAAAAAACAAGTTTATTTTTTTTTTTGTCCGATCTCGGCCGTTTAAGTGTAGGGGAGCAGTGCATAAACGGGATCGCCCTGAAAATAAGAAAAAAGGAGGAAACAAGCTTTTATACCTAAATCAGCATTTTGCCATAATAGTCAATTGCATGCATAAGACAACAATACCAGGGAATAGTGGTTGCTAAGGGGGAAGGCTCAGTGTGAGTGTAGTAACTATGAATTAGCATTCTGGTTTATGTAAATGAGGGGACTGATACTGAATCACAGGTTTCCTCTTAGTGTTAGCTTAAACTCAACCATGTAGGTGCACCAACACCATTGTATAAGAGTTGGATGACCTCATAAGGGGGGGGTGTAATGCATGCTGTAAGCTTATTGGAGCTTTGTGGCCCATATTTACACTTAGCTAAGCATGCTAAGGAAGGGTGTGTGTCTGAGGCTGCCTAGCAGTGTTTACATTGCCTAAATGGGTGTGCACGCCATGCACTGGGTTTTAAACAAACAAAAAAAAAAAAAAACACAAAATTCCAGCACTGTTCACATCTGAGCACTGGGTATGTGTGGCATGCCTCAGAGCTTAAATGTGAAGGTAAAACAGCAGTAGGAAGGCAATAAAGGAGAACTAGCATAGCTGGCAGGTGAAATGTATCAGAATCAGCCAATTACACAGACAGCAGCCCAGCACACTACTATAAATGATGCAAACACCTTTCAGTATGGTTTTTCCCACAAATTCTACACCACTGGTGTACACAGACAGGGAAATTTTACAGAGAAAACTAACAAAATGTTAGGGACTGCTGTCACTCTCATACATCAATATGTGCAAAAGGCTGAAGGTGGTGAGGATGTGAATGCTGACGACTATCCCACCATGAAGATGAGGAGAAGAGTGTACAGACCCAGGGTAACCTACCAGGGGCTACATGAGCTGGAGATAGTAGAGCGATATAGGATAACAGGACATTCTACAGCAAATTGTTGAGCTGTGCTAGCCCCACCTCACACACAAAACCAACAGAGGGGAACCCATCCCAGTGGATACCAAGGTATGTGTAGGCTTAAGAATATTAGCCACAGGTACCTTCCAAAGTGCAACTGGGGATATCATGGGACTCTCACAGGCATCAGCATCCAGGGTACTCCACCAATTCCTGCATGCCATGTCAGCACATGACAGTGGGCACATATATTTCCTCAAAACCCATGAGGCGTTGACCAGCAATATGCATCTCTTCCACCAAATAGAAGAATACACTGAGGAAGTGGGTGCTATAGACTGCACGCACATACACATCAAACCACCACCTGGCAAGTGGGGTAGGGTCTACATAAACCACAAGGGCCTCCCCTCCATCAACTGCCGGGTCACATGCAATGCCCAGGGCATTATCTTGAATGTGTGTGCTGGCAGCCCTGGAAGCTATCACGACTCCCTCATCTGACATATGACACAGCTGTACCAGTCATTTGCCAGTGAGGACATCCCATATGTCCACCTAGTGGGAGATGCTGGCTATGCACTGGAGCCATGGCTGATGACACCCCTCAGAAATGCACACACAACTAAACAAGAACTCCATAATGAGGCGCATGCACAAACAAGACTCATAATAGACCGTGTGTTTGCGATACTCAAGTCATGATTCAGCTGCCTGGACATATCCGGTGGAGGCTTGCAGTACATGTACACAAATGTTCATAGTATGTGCCATGCTACACTATATTATCCATTGGAAGCAGCTGCAGCAGGAATAGCATGGGGCAGGACCACACAGCCCCCCACCATTGCCAAGACCATCACAGGCACAGAATGACTAGGAGGAACAACTACCTGAGCCTGCCTATGTAGGCAGAAAGAGGGATGCCCAGTATGCCCAGGCCTTGGCAAAGAGGCAATGGATAGCACATACACTTGACACGGTAGGGACCCAGGGAATGACACCTCTCTCTGACTCACACATACAGTAAAAGGGATGTCAAACATGACACTACCTGTGGTTTACCATGTATAAGGAGTATACTATGTACATCTCAGAAAATAATGAGCCGAACTGGAGAAAGCGTTCCTATAACAAACCACTTTATTCACAATCCTCAAAATCAACAGTCTTTAAGCGTGCAAAATAACCATACACTTTTCGTCGCCTTAGATTATTGCAACTTCCTCAGAAGACAAATTACTAATGCTAATGGTGCATTTAAATAGCAAATTCCACATGCAATTAAGGACTGGTTAATTAATGGTTCCTTTAAAATCCGTTAAGTACTAACTTGTATTCCGCGTTACGTAGTTGCTCTATATAGGCTTTTTTAAGTTACTATCACTGATAATGGGCATAGTCAGTTGAATTAATTTAAGATAGTACTTAACGGATTTTAAAGGAACCAATACTCTTTTTTGATTTGATTTGCCCTTATGAGTCATTTTTACTGTAACGGTTTGAAATTATTTCCCCTTGGTAGCTGGACGCAAAGATTAATATTATGTATAATATGTATATTATATATTATGTATGTAATATTATGTATGCAAAAAATGTTTTAAATTTTTTATATTTACGCTTTCAAAGTTTTTAAATACTATTTTCTAATGGTTTGCATTCGATCAGTATGAAATGAATTTGTTTAAAAGTAACCCACCACTAGTGACGAGAACTGGTTAAAACTTAGTATTCCATAATTAATTAACCAGTCCTTAATTGCATGTGGAATTTGCTATTTAAATGCACCATTAGCATTAGTAATTTGTCTTCTGAGGAAGTTGCAATAATCTAAGGCGACGAAAAGTGTATGGTTATTTTGCACGCTTAAAGACTGTTGATTTTGAGGATTGTGAATAAAGTGGTTTGTTATAGGAACGCTTTCTCCAGTTCGGCTCATTATTTTCTGTGGTTTGGACTTTGTTCGTTGTATACTATGTACATCTGACATAGTCGGCCCTCCAGCAATGTCCTCAATACTGGCACAGCCACAAGGTAAGTCACCCTTCCTATCAATTATTGAATGGAGTAGCATGTTCTGATAGTTGTGTTTATGGTATGGATGCGAGCATGCAAGGGAATTGGGTGGCTGAATGGGATGGCAGCAGATAGTGGACACCTATATGGGCAGCATGAAATCCATAACAAATAGTTTTGTCAGCATACTAGGCAGTACTAGACAAGGTGACAAATCCCACCACAGTACATGTGGTGACCCAAAAAACTGTGTGTGTCCATAGGACACACACATGCATGTCAATGAGGCTCACATACCCACCACCAGTCTCAGTCAGCAGGACATGTGTAGATGACCATAAAGAAAGGCTGGGCTAAGGCCTCCAATTGATGGCGATTATGAACAGCCCCCCTCCAGACCTATACAGACAGACTACAACAGGTCTGGCAGTTGTATGTTAGTTCTGAAGGGTAAGAAGTCTGAAACTGAAAAATGTAGGTCAATAAAACCTAAGATCTGTACTGTACTGATATGCCTCCAGTCTGCATGATAGGTCAGAATACAATATGAAATGGAAGCCAACAGAGTACCTGAAATACCAGTACAGTCATAGCAAAAGTTTAAAGTCATCAGGTGTACCCCCCCACAATCCTATGTAGAAATGCAGTAACATGTAATTGTGAGGAGTAATATCAGTGGATCACAGATTAACCGAGCTTGCCCAATCTAGAGGATAGATTGTTGCATGTGTACAATATGCACCGGTCTCTGTGTTAGATTTTTGTGTGTTTAATATTATCTTGAAGTGGTCAGCATGTAGGCATGGAGGGTTGTGTCTCGGTGGCCTATGGGCAGTACTGTGCTTGACAGGGCCAAGTTATGACAACTACAGTGCCAACTACAATGTTTCTCAGCAATACCTATGTCAACAGTCGCCATACTCACTGTGCAAATGTCAATATCTGTCACCATCTGAAAGATGGACATGCCATGAATGTGGGCCCATACGTACACACAAAACACAGGTGGAAGTACCCTAGACAGGGTGCATAAAATGTAACTGTCAACTGCACAAAGTTTTGGAATTGTACATACAGGTAAGCAGCACATTAGTTGTCTATGTAGTATGGAATACTGGTGTAGTCTGGCCAATCACTGGCAGACCATAAAAGGCGCAGTTATGAAGTAATGAGAGAGTCCCTGTGTCCGAACGCAAGGCAGCATAAGGGGAATGTTCCTGGTGTATCTGTGAGTCATTTGCACATAGCTTCCATATCACACATGCACTCAACTCACCTCACCATCAGCCACAGGTTTATCACAGGTCATATCCTTGCTGTTGAGAATGAGTAAAGTATGACCCTACTTCTGTAAGGGAATACCCACAGAATGCAGCATGCTGAAGAGGTGTCCTATGCAGGTGTGTTCCTAGCTGTAGGCAGCACCCTGCCTGCATCCAGACCAATGGATCAATATGGACAGGAAGCATTGCCATTAACACCTCACACACTCACCCGGTCACCCCAGGGAAATCCACTGGCTTACAGACTGGGAATGTAGGAATGACAGAATGCACTGGCCTGCAACAGATGGTCTGCATCACTACCAAATGGCCTACAGTCCTCTGTCAAAGGCCTGTGTCTCACCTGTAGTGCCAATGTATGGTATCTCATGGGGTCCTAACTAATGACCTAACACAGTCAACAGAACAAAATGCAATGCCATGTTGACAAATCCCAGTTACATGCCCCCCCATGTCCTACTGCATGAACTGTGGACCAATCCATAAATACCACTGGGATGAAGGGACAACTATAGGGATACTTCTCAGATATCACTTGCATAATGTTAGGAAGAGGATAGAATAATGGGGGAGGGGGTGTAGAAGCATGGGTGTCATGGAGTGTGTGAAGTCTGAAACTCTGTTGTTTGCCCATACTACCCCTGCCTGCAAACCCAGTAATGGGTGGCTACAAACCTGATCATAAACCACAATGTGAAGGTGAACTGACTAGATATATGAGCTCTGTCTCTGGGTAACCTGGGTGAATCGGTACAGCTGAGAGGCATGGCCACAGCAAGATATGGCCATTCTGTTAAGTTGCTATATGTACAAGAAGAAGATCCTCAGCCACCATAGTACCAAGGTGCTGACCCATTTACACAGACCCATCAGCAAGTATCTATAGCTACTCCTGTACAATGGCAGGAGTGTGCAAAAATGTGTATGCTGTGGACACAATGCTGGGCTCAGCTTTATTCATCTTGTATTTCCTGGTAAATAACTGGGAGAAAATAATTATATCTGTCCGTAGTTGATGACATAATACATCATAGTGTAAAATAATACATATGTCTGAATATCTCTGCTAACACTAACCATGTAACACAAGCAGTACAGACAGCAATAGTTACAGTTTCCCCCTATATTTCACCCATTATGACTCCGTAGTGTCAACCTATCTACAGATATCCTGGAGAAACAGGTTGCTAGCTGTAGGTGTGGAATACCAAAGCGTGGACTAAAGTACAACCCTATCTGGAATGGATTCACACACTCAATACAGAAGGTCATACTGGGCATGCACCTACACTTAGAGAAATGAAGCCCATGTCTGACAACACAGTGGACTATACATATCTGTCATTTGCAAATGTAGGCCTATGTCACATGATGTGCTGATGTCAATCACTGTAGACATTCCTTTTGGCAGCCCTCAGCCCTATAGTGTTTGTGTTGCTTGTGATAACTGTGTAACATGATAGTACAAATAAGTATTCATGTAGCATTTGTAAAC